>NC_142676.1:11696491-11898991 GCF_964200805.1 Pocillopora damicornis
CATTACACATCTCAACAAAAATTATTCGAATTGCACTTAATCCTTCTTCCAAGCATGTTACAGACAACCCAGAAGAGCAGGTTTGATATTTCTGAGAGTTCAAAACGTTAAGCTCGTGTGTCTGTACTGCAGGAGTTATCGATTCATATTGCTTTTTCCGATTCCTTTTGGTCTTGTTTTTCATTTGTTTAAACAATAAAGGTCTACGGTAGCAAAAAAGAAAGTTTGGTTTTCACGTTCAGAGTTTGCGTGTTATTGAGGTTTCGTCTGCATGGCACATGTAAACAAACCGAAAAAAATGTAAATAGAGTTCATTTTGTGTTCATGCAGAACTTAAAGGCATAATTTATTGTAATAAATAACGCTGGGAAGTAAGAATTGGTCAAAATGCCTGATATCAAAGATTTATGACCAATATTAATTTATTTATTTTTTCATACTATGTTGTATTTCGTTCTTGTCAGAAAGCAAAGCCAACACAATGTGTTAAGTTTAATTTGTAAGCTCAAGCAATTTGTATGTAATAATGCTGCTAAAACGGCTAAAACAAAGATAGCTGACCATGCATGGAATATTTATTTGTAAAGAGGACAGTAATTAAGGAGAAGAATTAAGTGATTATCAGAGTAAGACATTGTTGCTCGCTTATTTTTGTAAATTTGGATTGAATTAAGAAAAGACAAGTTATACAAAAGTTATCGATGGTTAATAGAAGTGCAGGTATGAAATTGAAAAGAATATTGTGAAATCGGCCAATAAGGAATTGTATTTAACACAAAGGTTGGATAATCAAATGAATTTATTGCATAATCGAGATACGTGTTTAATTACGAACTATGTGTTTTTTAGGCCGTGTGATAAAGACTGGAGAAGAGGCCAGCGTGTGTTGATAGTATGGTGTAATATTAGAAATATTAGTAAACTCCAAAGGTAGAGAACCGAAAACTATTATCATGTATACATGTTACAATAAACCTTTTTTCCTCTGGTACTGTTTGGCTGTTGGATTATCAGAGGCTAAGAATGACGTTAACGCAAACGGGAAGAATGGAACTTCTTGCCATGGGCTTGGAGACACTTTGCCCGAAAGTTGAATTATATTTGCGTTAACTGTAATCGAGCGATATATTTTTTGCCATTTTCCAATGCTGCAAACTCGCTGTTCTTTAATAGGATTGGTGTCTTGTAACAATTTCTAATTACTTAATATTATTATGTTATTTGTTGCCCCGATACTCAGATCTTCCCCTCATCCTAGATCAACCTACAGTGTGTCATCTCCCTTGCCAATTTTCAGGGTTACCGCATGGGAACCGCTAAGGTGAATCGCCTATAGCATGGCATTGCAGCCGCTCATCCCAAAAAGCGGGAGGCTTGGGTACCAAAATACAAACAAAGATGGAGAACGCTCTATGTACGCCTTTGTGAACTCGTGAAGATTTAACACTTCACGCCGTTCTTCAACTTGTTACCTGAAAAGTGTCGCTTAGGGCGAACTGTATGATTTAGGAATGAGTTTAGGCATGGGTTTGGATTCATCAAAACCAAACCAATCAGATATTCACGGAACAGAACTGGCTCTTTGCACGACAACTTACCGGTCATTTCATTTGAAAGGCGAACCAATTCCTCCACCCTTTACCGTCTTGAAGGAACTAAAGCATTCAGGCCCATTAGGAACTGATCAAATGATGAAGGTAACAGCCTGTGCCTTTTCTCCGAACGACGATACAAGTTTGCTGTCACTTACAACATTTGCTGGCCTTGATTTGAGACATTTTCGAGCAGGATTTGTTCAATGTTGGGACCTCGATAGCCTCGAGGAAACCCATGATAACAGCCTGTTCACGTACTCACCGCGTCCCGTTTGCAATTTTTCGCCAAATGGGGAGATTTTGTCGTTTATTTTAAACACAGGTCACGGACAAATTATTTTGGCTGAGCACACAGACGATTGTACTCTAGAACCGTTCACAATTGACTGTGATACAGGTGGATATGGCGATAGAAGTCTTCTGTCCAGAGCTTTATGTTGCGTGTTTGCTCCGGACGGCCGCAAAGCCGTGACAGTGAGCAATGTTACGCTAGAATCTCACAGAGGTACTGAAACAAATGAAATTTGCCTATGGCAAGTGAAGTCCAAGAAAAAGCTAAAAAGTTCAAGAAGAGTCAGTTGTGAAGTTGTTTTTCCAGGATTTTCCGGTCACTTGATCAGCTGTGTCTTTTCACCAGACAGCTCCCTTGTTGCATTTTCCAGTTCCTTGAGTCAGCTATATGTTCTGAAAAGTGAAAATTTAGAGTTGCTGTCTGCCATTAGGACTGATGTTGCAAGAAATGCTTGCAGTTGTTCTTTTGTTCCCTGTTTTCCATTTCAAAAGCTTGCAGCCTGCTATGAGGATGGTGTTTTTCAGATCTGGTATATTCAAGATGGTAACACTAAATGTGTAACAGAAACAAAGATTGTGACAGGTTCAACTAAGTTGACAGCATTTTCATACAGCGCAGATGGTGCCTTATTAGCCTTTGGTACTTCACAGGGAAAAGTTATTGTATCTGAAACAGAACTGTTACAGACTCTTTATGAGATAAGTTCAATACATGTACCTGATGCCAGGCTAGACTCTGTTTCTAATGAGTCAAGCACAACCATTGTGTGTTCTGTTGCCTTTGCAAGGAGCTGTAATGAACTGGCCATTGGACAGAGTGATGGCTTAGTTCGGATCTGGCAGTTGCCTCTAAAATTTGAACTGCAACATTTATGTCGTTTAGTGATTAATGGGTTGGTTCCACCAGCACAAGTGACACATCTGCCCTTACCAAGAAACTTAAAAGCTTATCTATTATTTTCACCTCTTGCTAGTACAAGAGTAAATGAATGTTCTTGAAGATCCGAAGCAAATTGTAGCCATTAAAGAGACCACTAAGATACAGAGACTCTATGGTGAGGGGGCCCATACCATCTTTCCTATTCTATTCACAAACATGATGCTATCGATATTGCTGATCCTAGCAGTACACAGGACGTGTGTCATATGTACCTCATAATAGGCGTCACTCACTTACCATAGAGTCTCTGTGGCTCAGTGGTAAAGCATTGGAGCATGGCCTGAGGTTCTTGTGGTGACTCAATTTTTTCTTTGTTCTATGCTTGTCACAAGATGAAAAACATCTTTCTCTATTTTTTTACTAAGCTCAAACTTACCATCTCTCTCATACTATTTAGAACCAGTTTAATTGTTATCTTCCAAAATAGGTCTAATAGGAAATTGAAACTTAAAAACATTAGGTATTTGTCACCAGTGTCTCAAAACTATTTAGCTTGTTTCTAATATATAATACCAAATTTGACTAATCTTCCATGCAGTCAACATTCCAATCTGTTTGTTGGCAACTTCTTTCAGCTGTAAAGAGTTTTTTCTCAAATTGAGGTCTTTTTTTCTCTTCAGATGTTTGATAATTTTTGAAATGTTGTGGTAGATTTGCAACAAAAACAGGCAAAACATAGGAACACGTGGAATTTCAAGCCATTTAGTTCCAACACCAAATAACTATGTAATTTCTTGATATCAATGCTGTAAATTATTTTATTTTATAAGTTTGAACGAGGTCAATTTATCCCTCATTGTATCTGAGTTAGATAAAAAATGTTCTTAACATTACTCAGAGCTATTACTTTGCATTTAAGATTTGTAGCTATACAGCTCCACTGCATGAATTGTCAGTTCATCTAGAAAAAAATGACAGTGGCAGATCATAAAAAGCATTATGACAAGACTGCTAGACCACCCCCCCCCCCTTGCCCTGCCTCAACAACTGGCAATGCAGCATTACTGCTGGCCTCGAATGCAGATTTTCAAGTAAACCTTTTTTCAAATGGTAGTAAGGTATATTTATTACGAATTTTCGTTGATGATCTGGCACACTTAAATGTTATGGAATTAAGGAAATCTTGCAGAATAAAAGAGGATCTATAATTTCACATATAGTTGACAGTTGCTTCCTAAGTAGTCCTAAAACTACAAGAAAAATAGAAGAGTAGTGGTCAACGTAAACAAAAAAACAAAAAAGAAACAACTCAGTCCTCTTTCCTAAGTATAGCCATGGGCCAAGATCAGCTAAAGGGTTACCCAACTCCTTGGGTAGCCTGTGCCAAGCTCTTGATCCATAAGCACGCACATTTAAAACAGCAAATGTAAGTGTTTGCCTTGACGACTGCAACTGCTAGCTAATTTGCTCTTCACAGACTAGGTACCTGAAACAGGCCACAGCCTGGTGCAGATCTTTGAGTTGGCAAATAATTTATTAACATATTGGTTCTCTCTGTATGCAGAATGGAGACGAGGCTGTTAGAATCTAATAAAAAGGGTAAAAACAAGGAAAAATGATAATAGGATCTGCCGGGGATAAAGTAGAGTAGCTATGGCCTTTGGTTGATCAGTTGACGATAGAGAACACATGGCTTCCAAATCACAGCTGTCAACAGTCTCCTTAAAACATGACAAAAATTCGTCAAGACTACATATTACGTTTCCATGACAACATGCCAGAGTTACTGGTTCCTCGTTCACCAACACCTGCACTTTGTGATCCCGTTTTTCCGCCATTCCTGAGGATTTGCACGCATATAAAACCACAGCGACATTGCCCGACATGGGAACCATGTTAGACAAAACGAATTGTCGCTTTCTCATTTGGAGGTAATTGTCTGCCCGCAAAGGTATGGAATCTTTGAAAAGTCCGAGAATTGTCAACAACCCAACTAAAGCGCCTGATGACGTGAATCGAAATACTCCCCGAAGATCGGTTTGACCTGCGGAGAAGTCACGCAAATTTTTCGTGATTTCAGAAAGCAGAGTGCATTCCATCTCCAGATTTAGCTGGTTTCCGTATGAGTGCTCGTAATACGCTTTCAGATCACCCTGATACTCCATTATTTTGACATCATTATCTTCCAACAAATCACACCAGCTGCTGTCGTTACGGTTCATTACTCCAAACGCACACAACCGGAAAATTTTCTCGACAAGATCAAACGTCAGTGACATCTTTCCGGTTATCTTGAGTCTTTTTTCAAGTCGTTCTGTTACACTCCTAGCTTCTGGTCCTTTCAAAAACTTTTCCACTTCATCAAGGCCATTCTCGTCAACGTCGATCTCGTACCGAGGACATGTTTTGTAAGAAGACAATAATTTATCCTGGTTTTGACGACCAGAAAACATGACAGCAACGGGTTGAAATTTTGATGGGCTTACAGGACCTTGGGATTCAAATAATCCGTGGGCAAACGCCATGGCGCTTTGAGCCGTGCGAGGTTTATCTGAAGACACAAAACTGTAATATTTATTCCAGTATTTATTGTCGAAGACTCTGTTAAAACGGGCTCGAAACCTTTTGGCGATACTGTATTGTTCAATTTCACCAACGGCTGTTAACTCGCCTGGATTACCGTCGTTCCACAGCGGTGGTTTGATCCATGGTAACGTGAGATTTTGGTAGCGGAATGGCGAATCTTTTGTGTAGATTTGGTTCAGCTTGGTTAAAAGTGCATCAATTTCTTCCATATCGCCATCACTTGGAAGTCGAGAGCCGTGGCGTATCACCATGTTGAGATGAATAGGTTCACATCGGTCGGGGTGTGTTATCGAGGAAGCAGAATTGTTGAAGTGGTATGCTGTTTTCGTTCCAAGGCGAAACGTTTGCGAGCCTCTAGCATACTGAAAGAAAAATAATCGAATAATAGAGAATAAAACCAGTTTCAAAGCCATGTTGAGGGACGTTCGTGGCTGTGTTTACACGGCCGAGTACGCATGCTTAAACCATAACAACGTTATGTTTAGGGGATATTGATGCATAGCTGAAATGTAACGCTTGCCGATAGATCTACACAAAATGCAAAAATGTCACGTCAAAGAACGTCATGACGTCATTGTTTATGGGTAACTGAGATTTCCTTCGCCTTTCCCTAGATTTTGATGCTTATACTGGGAGCCCATCGCTGATAGTGACAACTAGACTCCTAAAGAAAAGCGAACTTCTGCTGAGGATAAAATTATATTTAGAAAATAAGAATACATTAAGCCGTGTTTGTGGTAAATTATGGTTTGACGAAAAAGAAAACATCACGATGAACGAAAACGAGCTCATTAAAATTGATGACAATAAACTATAAGTAAAAGTTTCGCTTCCGTTTCCCTTCGTGTTGCTTATGTTTTTCCATACGTGAGAAGTAAAAACAAACAGCACTATGATCCAAAACATTGTATTAATTTTGAAGCAGCCTTGAACTGAATTCTTTGTCCTTTTAAATAAATTGTTTGAGTATTCAATTATTTTCATCTATCTATTTATTCGTTCATTGATTAATTTATTTATCTGTTCATTATTTTTTCATCGAACTCTCTTCCGAAAAATAGGTATACCTGTCTTAACCATATGCTGCCTGCCCTTAAAATCTTCAAAATATACCTTGAATATCTAAAGATTGGAGGGTAAAAGTGTGATTTCATCATAGTTCATTTGACTGGGGATTATGAATGACAATTCCCCGAAGGTGATTGGTTTAAAGGAATCTAGACAGGCAGAACTATAATGATGATGACAATAATAATTAATTGACGATTTCGCTAGCGCCATATCCATTAGCTCATAACACTTTACAACACTTTGCGGGAAACTTTAGCCAGACTGCATTGATCAGTTTACAATTTTGAAAGACATTTTTGCAGACGTTCCCAATTTCGGAATCAAGTCCACAGTACAACACCGAGAGCAACAATCAAACTCAACGGTTTATTTTCCTTTTCTGAGAAGACCAGCACGTCTAACCATTTGCAGAGGTCACAGCAATAGCTTGCACATTCTCCTCAACTGTTCTAAGACACTCAATGTTGTTCTGGTCTGGAGCTTAAACACTCGACCTCCCGCACGGCAGTGGGTCCGGTGCTCTACTATCTAAGCCAACCAGGAAACTGGTTAACAATTTTCTTATGTTAACGATTGCGGGGGAGGTCTGTGGAAGCATTTGGTCGTGTCAGCGGCAGCAGCTTTAAGTAAACTTTCAAACTGAATACATTGACTAACGCGAAAACTAAACCTGAGGCCATGTAACTCATCATGAAGGCTGTCATACGAGATAAACAAGCACTACTCGTAAGTATGAAGTGTTTCGTTGATATACCTTCATTTCAGGGTAACTTTCAGAGTTTCATCGCAAAAGAAGGAGTCAAAAGCATCGAGGATTTACCGGAAAGTTTGTGTAAATCTTAACTGATGTTAGGTAATTGCATCTGTATTATCTGCATTCGTTGAAAAAAAAATATGTCTGCATTTTCGTGGTCGTTGTCGCAAATTACATCAAAATAGAAAATGTATTTCCCTTTCGTCAATTTTCGCATTTTGAAATTGTAAGCTTTGCTTTGCAGAAAAATCCCATATCGACGGATTTTGGATTTTTTTCTTATTTAGAAGACTCCGTTCAATAACAGAAAAACAGGTCTAACGCGGAAATTAATCGACTGACTTCCTACGGAGAGGTCCACTAATTACCGATTGCGGAAAAAAGTTTACGAACGTAAATTTTTCGATGAGCACGTTCCACCGAACAAACGGAATTAGAAAAAGGCTACCCTGAACTCCACAACAGTTAGAGTCATCCGAAATGCTGCCGCACGAACTGTTCCAGGTCAAATTAATTTAGAACAAAAATAAAATACTATTGTTTTGGTCGTTAATTTCTCTTGACATTTTCGCGTGCTCTCACCTCGCTAAATGGTAAATGTTTACATTATTTGTTTTACGACGAAGACCAACAGATGTTTTGAAACCTTTGTTTTGCTTATCTTGTCCGGGTAATTCTTTATTTAGTGACATCAAGAGTTAATCATTTGGATTTTGCTTGTGGGAAACGGCAATAGATGATCCATGAGACGTGACGGCACGTTTCTTACACGTATTTTTTTCTTTGTCCCATGCTCGCAGCAAGACGAGAAACGTTTTCCTTTATTTCATTATCGATCTAAAAATTTGCAATCTTTCCTCTTCGATTTACCCCCTCGAAACCGTGATACGGACCGACTCACACATATGCACTAAGAAAAGCCTTACCTAGTGCATTAGCGAGTTCTCCTAAGCTGTGGGAGAGAGCATCGTAGCGCCGAATTTGAAGGCCTGGCGTTCGATTCCTCATGGGTACTCAGAATGCTTTCCTCGTTCCGCGTTTGTGACGAGACGAAGAACATCTGTCTCCTGTAGAATATCATGTTTTTTTTTTTTCATATTCAGATCTCTACGATTAATACAAGTGTTTTAGAGAGCGATTTAAGTATCTTTGTGAGTTGAAAAATCCGCCATGTCAACAACTTTCGATATATTTCTGGTCTGCTTAATTGATTGCTGGATTGTTTTGCAATTAAGTTGCAGTTATCTATCACACAGAAATTATTGTCAAGGTACTGCCATGATTAAAGCGTCGGTCAGTTTTTTTTTCCGCGTCAAATAAAAAGGGGAAATCACGTTTACTTTAACACTTTCCCCTTATTCCTAGCGGTAAATTTAGCTATCTCCCGATAACTCGTGTTTTCCCACCGGCTAATCAGGATGCAGTGTCCCCTTTTGTTTTATCGTCCTGGAACCAAATTAGCTAGACAAACTTCCATCCTTTCATATGAATTAAGATTCCGCTTTTTTATTTATTTTTTTTTCGGGGGGGATTAGGTAAAACTAACTTTCAAATGAAAAGTTATGAACGGTGCCTTATTTTGATATTCAACAATCATTCACGGAAGTTATGGTAAATAAAGGTGGATTAAGGTGTTGGTCAGTTTTTTTTCCGCATCAAATAAAAAAGGGGACATCACGTTTACTTTAACGCTCTCCCCTTGTTCCTAGCGGTAAATTTAGCTATCTCCCGATAACTCGTGCTTTCCCACCGGGTAGCAGGATGCAATGTCCCCTTTTGTTTTATCATCCTGGAACCAAATTAGCTTGACAAACTTCCATTCTTTCATATGAATTTCGATTCCGCTCTTTTCTTATTTCTTTTTCTTTCTTTTTTTTTTGGGGGGGGGGGAGGGGGGATTGGGTAAAACTAACTTGCTAATAAAAAGTTATGAACGATGCCTTATTTTGATTTTCAACAATCATTCACGGAAGTGGTGGTCAATAAAGGTGGATATTTACTCCGCCGCTTCGAGGCTAAGAAAGTATCCCCACTCCTACCGATAACGACGCAAAGATTTGGTTTAGTATAAACCCCGAAAGTGCCCCTAAATTACCTTATTTCTGTCAATTTACCGAAAAAAGCTCAGAAATTAAACTTGGGACGCTCGAATTTGTCTCTTTGACAGTTTGGAGGAGGCCAATCAGAGAGCGAGAAAAGCACTATTTACTTGCGTGTTGTATACTAAAAAGGCTTCATACGAGTATGAAATAGACCATTTTGCGCAACTATGAGACAGAGCATACCGTTTACTGATTTCAAAATAATGCACTTTTCTTTGGGGCTAGCGTAAACGGACGTACGTGAAGTGAGTATTTCGTTAACGCTCTACGAGTAATTTTAAGTGCGCTGCAAGAAAGCACTCATGTCATTTCTACTAGAAGGTTGTTTTAAGTTTTCACTGCGGCTTATTCCATGAAACTTTAAGAAACTTGTTCTAACTACAATAACTGCGGCTAATCTAATGTTTGACTTGACTTTAGTAGGTTAGATATAAAAACCTCGAGACAGGTTTGTGTTTGAGGCGACCACTCTTTGTTTTTCTTTTGAAAATTTCTAACCTTTTTTATATTACTTTTCGGAAAAAGGTCGCAAGCGCACTTTAGAGGTAAATAAGTGAATTTCTGGGGACATTTTCTCAGTAAATTTATCAACCAAATCATTTCCTTTCGGAAAACTGGTCTGTCAATTTTTTATGACAGTGGTCAAGGAGAGTTGCCAACTGAGAAAAAAGTTGCCACACTACTTAAATATACTTCCATGGAAACTTGTCTGTGAAAATTCGTGTTAAATTTCAGTCTAGAGCCTTAATTTCTGCGGTTTGTGTTGCGGATGTTTCAAGACGACGTGCAAGACAGCAATCTGGGTTTAAAAGTCTTAGCAGCTGCAAATAGCCCCAAAAGTTATTTATTGAGTTGCTGAGTAAAATATTTTTCCTCAACGAGGTGTTTTGTTTTTTGGAGTTCCCATCCATTTTAAAGCGTCCTTCCCCGCCACCTTAAAGACAGATATACAAAACTCAACATTATATTGGTAGTGGGACGGGGGGGAGAGGGGAAGGGGTAGACACAAAAGCAGTAAGGTAGGGGAAAAAGCTATGCTTCCGAAGACCTTACTACTCACTGATTGTACGATCGCAAAATGAATGCATAGTTCATGTGAACAAAGAGAAAAGTGTTAACGAAAATTGGTCCCGCCTCAGTTTAGAAATTAAGGAGGGATTTTCATTCACCGATTTCGGTTTAAAAAAAATCTAGAAATTTCTACTTTTTTTCCGCTATTGAACCAACGCTGACAAGTGAGATGTTTTGGTAAATCTTCAGAATTGACGGTTTAAATGTAGATCTTCTATTGCAAGCATTTGGAAAATTAGACGAAAAACAGAGTAAAAGCTCAGTGGATGTCATAGCATTTTTCCTCCAACTCTTATATAATTGATGAAATTTTGATCAAAAAGACTTGTTTTTCTACTTTAGACAAAAAATGAATAATTGAATGACATCTAAATAAGGTACCTGTTATAATTAGATAGATAGATGTATTAGTCGCATATTATTTAAATATGCATTAGAAAGATGCGACGAAACTGAAATACATTACATAGAATAGATTGATTTATTTACGAATCATTTTTGGCAAAACACGCATAGTGATCAGGATGAAATTATCAAATAAACCATTGCCGTAGTTTCCTTTTGAACAAAATACTCGGCTAGGGCATGATTTGTTTTTTCTTTTTTTTCTCTAATAAGATCGGTGCCCATGTACAGATCTGGAAAGTGACAGCGATTTGACCTTTTGTTTACTGTGTTTCACAAAACTGTAAGCGAACAAAAACACATAGTACCTTGCCAGCCAGTCCAGTGGAAGGTTTATATTTTATTGATAAACGTTTACCCCAAAATTAACTCAAGAAGCTTGAGATAAAACCTCTCGAAAATATTATCAATGGATAAACTTGGTTTTGAGCCTAATGAATTATGTGCATAATTTACTGTCGCTTGAGTAGGCGCGCAATTTCACTCGTTTATACAACTTATTTCGAATTTGATTCTGAATTTAACAATACCAGTGATAAATTAGGGCATACGCTCTCGTTTCACGATGCAAAAAACATATTAATACATATTTGACATTTAATCTCTGCGTAAAAGTCAATCGCACTTTTCTAGAGTCGCCAAAACTTGCCATTTTTGTTAGTAAAAGTGATAGACATTTCTAAATTATAACATCCGCTGTTGAGCTCGGTAAACAATAGGACATTTAACAGAAAGTAAATAGATAGAGATGAAATAGGGGTACATTATGGTTATCCTAGAAGCACATTGCCTTTATTGCTCATATCAGCCATTCAATTTAAAGAAGCTTGTTCTTCCAAATTTGAAGTGTTCTTTGGGTCACGATGCATGTCAAACGTATCAAAATTTTTTTTTTCATTTTTTACTGTCCTCTCAACATGACAAGAATTCATCACTCTTTTAATTTTTCTGATATTTCCATCAAAGCCAATTCTTAATTCAGGTTTGTTAAAAAATTTTAAATCAATGGGTAGTTTGTTTTAGGGTGAGAAACTCATTAGTCACAAAGAATCAAATATTATTTTCTACAGATATTACGCGAGAAATCTTTACATAACCAAAAATGAAAAGTAAACATTGGAAAAACTTAAATTAATTGAAAAAAAATAGCAGTTCAAGTTTACGAGCATTACAATTTTGTGCAAATCTTAATGCGGATTTGTATCGGAAACCGAACATTTCTTAAAGACGCGCGGTCTTTCTCAATCCTCTGCCTTGTTTATCTGTTTATTTACTTATCTATTTACGTATTTATATATAGACTTATTTATTTATTGTTCTATTTTATTTATTCATTTATTTTTCATTGCCTTTCCTTCTGGCAGCTTGTTCGCAATTGAGTAAACGGTCGCTTGTCAACGTAACGAATAAATTCATGACTTAGTTCTTCATCATTGGCAGAAAAGATGACACACTTAAAAGCATTATTATTGACCGTGGGCCGTGAAATGTTAAAAATATTAACAAGCGCAATTCAGGGTTGGGAATAATAAGTGTTGACATGGTCGCCTAGGGAATTTCAAGCGTCTCTTGTATTCAATTAGGAAGAAAAATGGGAACTTACTGACCAAAAGACACCGACATCTCCTCTCTTTGCGTTTCTGGTTCTCCTTTCTTTAATTCTTTGACAGCACGGGCAGCTGGCTCGGAGATGTAAAGTACAATCGAAATGAGTTTCTTCGCGGCATCCCGTGAAAACATCGAATTTCCTCAGTGAATAGTTTAATTTCAAAACATCCAGCCTCTTTTGTGAATCACCCACGATCGAATGACTTAGTTTGGGGCAAGATACCAGTGCAAATTTGGGACGAAAAATAGACTTCAGCTGCTCTTCAACGAATGGTAAGCGAACACGAATTATTATAAACCGATGTTTGTCTTGTCCGTTGTCGCATTCGACGAGAAAAAAAAAAAAGCAGTGTGTAAATCTGGTTATACGAAAATTTATCTAGAAACCGTTGTCAAAAATTGGTGGAAAAAAGTTCATTTCGTATATCTTTAATCAACTAACTTATCCCAAAACGAATAGTAAAGTTAATGTAATTTGAAAAATTGAAATGTGTTGGTGTTTTGTTAGTCAAATTGCGCCGCATTAAAAAGAAAAAAGTTGGCGGTTCGGGTGACGAAAGGAGAGTAGACATTTTCTTTCAAAACAAACAAACTAGCTAAGTTTGAAATGGAAGATATAAGATATGTGCACTTGTTTTCTCCCAGGCCCTGTTTTTGTATTAAGCTTCATCTAAGCTTTAATCTGTTGTTCCTTTGAGAATCCTTTCAGCAAATGCAAAGTTTAAACCGGAATACCCAAATAGCGCACGCAAACCTGTTTTGTTTGGATAAGATTATGAAACAAGTCTTCCTCAAACGTGCTTTCCACTTGATCCTCCGTGGGATATAAAACTAATGTCTCTTCTTAATATTTTTCGTGTAAGATTGCTCTGTTTTGTTAATTACGTCGATGCTGAGTCAATGTTTAACAAGGCGGCGAAGAAAAGCAAAATTGATTTCCTAAATTAACGGCTCAATATCAAGGTATAAAATTGTTAAGGGCAGAATAATTTTAGCCGAGAGGATAAAAAAAACTCTGTGGTGTTCCTCTCAACCAAATATGACTCAGTATCGAGCGCGTTTTGATAAATTACCCAGATCTGAAATTGAGGATAAAACGTTTCGTTGACCGTGATCAAGGCTTGCGGAATTGTTCAAGTTATTTTAGGGGACTGCTTTAAACCTAAGGCATGACCATTTTTTAATCCTTAATCGATGGATTTACTGATTAAAGTTGAAAAAAACAACAACAACAAAAACATATAAGACGTGTGTGTATACAGTAGAGTACTGCGCATGCGTCAGTCTCCCGGTAAATCATGTCAGATATTCATGCTCAAATTGACGCTCGTTTTGTGACTGTAATTCCTCACTAGCAGTCTTCAGTTCTGAATATTTTATGTGGGTGATGTTAGTAACTATTCAAATTCCTGGATTTCCTCTGAAGCTATATGCTATATCAGTTAATTTTTTTTATTTCTGCTCATCTTGCTCAGGAAATGCCGACCCCAATTTACGTGCGAGGCTACATATACACATGTGATTTTATTGGCTCGGAATTCCAAACTTATCGTTTCGTAGCATAAATGGTAGACGCACTAATTTCACTCAAACGTGACAAAAACATAAGCAACTTTTTGGTTAGAAGTTCATTTCAAACCAGTGACCAACGTGGAACTTTCAAATGCGCTCGCTCACGATGCACAACTTGTCCTTTCATTCATAGCAGCCTAAACGTGGTAAAAAAAATATGTATATTCATAATGGAATAAAAAATTGATTTAATATGCACGAACTCATTATCGTAAAAGTTTAGAGGGAGATAAAAGAAGCAACCGTTAAAGACGTGAGGAAAAAACAGATTTAAAACCAGAAGTAATGGACATAATAAAGATGGAAAATGTGAGCCTCGGGCTCCCGCCTCGTGGCCGACACAGAACCAGTGCTTTTATATCCCACGGAGTGTAGCGGTCTAGTTTTCCGAGACCAAAGGTCAAGGCCAGACCTTGCATGTTATTATATTTCTGTAATCCTCACAACGCCTCATTTCTGAATCTAAACTGGTGTCAACTGCGACTTTCAAGGAACGAGCCCCTGGCATGGTAACTATGGTGTACTCCTGGGAAAGAAACTATGCTCTGTAAATACCTCGCTACAGCCAGGAGTAGAAATTAAGAACCGGCTAAATGTCAGGAAATTGTCGGAGGATAGAGAAAGTTTCACTTGATTGAAATGCTATCCGTAAGGTGGAGATAGATAGGGACAGAGCAATCCACTTAACTCGTGTTTAAACTTCATTTGACTTCACTAGTATTCAGCAAAAGGAAGGTTCGGGACCTGAGAGGATATTTCGTTTATAAAAACTGTACAATTTTTAATAATTTTTTAGTCTTCAAAATGTGTTCGGCTCTACCTACGACAATTTTTTGCCTCCGTGATGCATCAGCCAGTTGTGTGCCAACAAATTGTCTTTTTATATTAAATTATAGCCGTTTATTTGCCTGTCCAGACCACCTGTCTTTCATCTTCCATGGCTGTGGGGTTGTTTTCCGTTTAAGCGGACTCAGTGATTTGAATGTTTCAACACAAAGATGTAATTTGGCTCGTTAATAGATCATTCTGTTTCGCCTTTTAAGACGCTTTCGATAATTTTCTATGCAGCACTGTAGCTTGCTGTCTCACATGATATGGTGTTATATAATTTTTGGGTTGGTAAATCATCAACACAGATAACGAGGTTAATGGAGGTGTTTACTTTCTTCTGATTGGTTCCTAACTACCAGGTTCTTTTCTCGACAGTTTTAGTGATTATACAATGTTTTCCTTAAAATGGCGAGCTGGTAAAAAAGAGCTGCTAGGTTTAATTTTGGAATGATGATACATTCGATCAAGATTTTGCTTGGTCCACTTTGTGAAGGATGGAATCCGCAAAAAGACCCAGTATGAGAAGATTCTTTTTTTATGGGTAAGCTGATTTTAGGAACGAAAATGCTGCACGGTAGACTAGCTGTCAGGGTGTTGTTTGCTTTATTTTTTTCCTTTTTTGAAAGATGTAAGGCGCTAAAATGCCCTATGTTCTATTCATCCTGTGTTCAACTTAGAAAAGAAAAATACCTTCATCGAGTGGGCTCCGTTACAAAGAGTAATTTTTCTTTCTACTCGGCAGGCTATCTATTGTTGAAGTAAGAAAATATGGCATACGTCTATTTCCTGTAAACAAAGAGAAGATGAAGTGTTCTGCTTTTCTAGTCGTAACATACAGTGACGAAAAAATTTAAATACTGTCGAAGCAACACAATGTAATAAATGCTGCGAGAATGAAAAAGTGCGACGTCGTAAAACGTACCAGCCGGATTAGATTTTGCTGATAATATTGCTTTGTTTTTCTCAATCAAAGGGAGCACTTACTGGGGCTTGAAGATCTTTTAGTTGGAGGAAATGCAAATCTGGATTTACTCGGTAAGCGGAGAAACTATCGGTCATGTTTTCAATATTACCAATCGATGTTCCACCTGTGTATGTGAATAGCAGAATTTTTTTGTCAATAGCAGCAATCTGAATTCCCGTAAACCACAGCCGAATTGTAGTCGGGGAAAATTGTTCCGTTGAAAAGTAACGACGATTTTCCAAGCGATAATGAAAACAAAAGTTTGAATGTCATAAAAAAAAAGCACTTTCCTGTTCGATGAAATTAAGAATACACATAAAAATTTAAGGCGCTTCCTCCTTAACCAGCAATTTCAATTTCACACCACTTTTATCTTCCCTCTACGATCATTTCATTACAACCTTAAGATTCACAATCTTTGTGGGATGTATCTTTTATCAAACAATTTCAGTTCAGATCTGAATGGAGAACTTCGCCTACAGCACATACCATCTCTTTCAACACTGCTCTTTTTCCCCGAAATTGCACTTTTAATTATTCAAAACGTTCCACAGACTGCTAATTGCGGGATCGCTGTCCATATCGCTGCAGATGTCGAGAATTTTTTGTAACAAAATAATAACAAAATGATGTCTTCGGAATAATATCCGCGAAATCTAATTTATTAAACACCTACAAGTCTTAAACCCAATTCGCATTTTACTTTTTTAAAATAGTCTTGAGAAAAAACCACGTTTATTAAAATGCAGTTCTGTCACACTAAATTGCGAATTGCGTGGTCTAATATTTTTATTCTCGTAGGTTTTTATAACCGTATGGTATGGATGTTTGAATGTTGTGTACTGCCTAGCAATACAGCCGCCCTCTTCTTCCGGGACAACCGCTTTCACGCAGAGGACGGTCGTATCAGTTACACCAACAATATCAGGTAAAATGTCATTAAAATTTACAGTTACAGAAAATATTATTCTCTCCGCAACGATGAAAAGTTGAGACGGTTGCATCTTCATGCATTATTTATCACTTGCTTTTACATGGTTTTTGTTAAAGTAGTTAATCTTGAGACATCACTTTGACACCAAGAGTCAAGTATATCGATTTACATACTGTTTTTCGTCGGTGGCTCTCATCTGTTTGACCTGGGGGGAGTAAATATGTTTTAATGCCTTTCGATGTTAATAAGCGGCCAAAACAGGGAGCTTGTCCGATTTAATTGAAATAGTGATCGTAAAAACTTACCGGCTTATTCTTTAGATGTTTTTCTTATTTGGATACATAATGTGTAGCAGTATATAAATAGTTCTTCTGAGTTCGCCGATTGGCTGGCTCGGAGATTATTAGCAAAGTACCACTCAGCTCGGAGAACAGACAGAAGTATAAAATGGCTCTTGTATTTCATAGGGTATTAGACGGAAAATGTGTTCGTTAACAGAGCTTACAAAAGATACAAAAATGACAACAAAGTTTGGTTTGATTGCGTAGCATAGAAATTTTGATGTAAAAAAAAAAAAAAAAAAGATCGTTAAAGAGCAGATGGAGATCGCTATCGAAGTGGGAGACGTAACTTAAAATGTGTTAAATTAGTTGCACTAATTGATGAAGCAAAAGAAACCTTCAAAAGTCTTACCTTTCAGCAGCGAAGAGAAACGAGAGCTTTTCAAACAATGAGACTCTGTTGAGCACAAATAAGTATTGCTCGAGGAAAAATTCATCAGTCTAATTTCCGACCATCTATCAGTAAAATGACAGAAATTAAGAATTCGTTTGGTGCGCTAGCTATTGAAATTATCTGATGTATACCAAAACAATATTTACCTCAGTGTCTATTAAAATATCACCTCCTCGCCGGTAAATAATGTTATATTTAAATATGAATGTGGTAGAGAGACATAAAATGTTTTCAAGAAGCGAATGTTGGATATGAACTACATTAGGGTTATTATCATAAGTAACTTTAATGGGCCCCTATCAAATTTTTCGAAAAATACGGATTTAGATGGTGACATTTAAAAAGCCACGCAATCAGTTTTGGCTGTTCCTACTTTCGTTATGTGGCCTTATTTCCCGAAAATTATTAACCTTGGTGCACCTGCAGAATGTATTTTCAAAACCATTGTAAACTACTAAATTCAGTTTGGCTAAAGTCCCTCGCAAGGTGTTGTTAGGCGCATTGGAGAATATTTATGTGGAGATTGTGCTAGATAAATGCGTCATCATGGATCGTTATGATCACTATCCTAGTGGATTCGAAAAGCTCCGTTTTTGATGAGGGTGGTGTTCAGGTGGTGTGGACAGTACGGTTGAAACTTAGCCCGAATCAAGGAGATAACTACAATGTATTAGTATTCGTGTAGAGGGTAGCTCTCAAGATCTAACTGTTAATTCTTCCCTTTAGCTGCTACGCATTTCCCAGCAAACTGTCACCTTTTTTAATGTTGTCCTCCGATTTAAATGGTATTTTGTTTCAAATTTCAGTGGACGCTTCGATAGTTACCGCAAGGGCAGCGCCAACTCCTGTGAGATCAAGTGTTTCAGCCTCAGCTTCACTTCAAACAGAAGTAACTACCAACAAGGCATACACCCTTTCCGCTACCGAACCTCGTCCTGAAACAGAGATTACGCAGGCCGAGCCTCATACTGAAGGAGAGGCGCGGGCAGAAGGCGAGTCAACTGCAATAAGTGAACAAGCAGGAGAATCCGAACCATATGTAGAACCAGAGACGTGGCCGGAGCCAGGGCCAAGATGGAGTGAGGCCTTTGAAAAATGGAGGGCAGCTTGGTACATTCATGTCTATTTCTTCGCTATCGCTTTCCTCGCCATTGGATCTTATGCTGGTTATTACGTCATTTTGAACATTTACGACGGCTTAAGAGGAAAATACCTTAGTGTTTGTTTAAACGGTATGGTTCTGCTGTTTGGCACAACCAGGGCCTTTGTGCTGTTTTTGGATCCGTATCATCAAGGGAGCTTAATAAAGGCTCTTTTCACAATGCGCCTGTTATGGTCCATCGGCGGCCCTTGTCTCACCGCCTCTGACTCCCTCATAATTTTGGCCCTGGTAGAGACCGCTCGTGTGTCCATTGCGCCTCCAAGATTTCAGAGGCTCGAAACAATTTCGATCGTGATTGCATTCCATTTTGTTCTCGTTATCGTTTCAGACACAATCGTTTCTATTTACATGGAAGCAAAAATCATGATTTTACTCTGTCAGTTATTCTTCTCCGTTTGGGGAATTACGTTAGGTGCCGGATACGCAAACCTCGCGTACAAACTCGACAAGCAACTCTTCAGTCATAAACAGATCAAGGAAAAGGGAGATAAAGTATATATATTTCTCATTTACGCCTCTGCCGCGGCAAATTTTTTCATTTGCGGCGTTATGATCTACACCGCAGTGGGTGTTTTTGGTGTGTATACAGACATTGAATTCGTGGACGCCTGGCACTGGTGGACGTTGCAAACGTTATTTCGCACTGGGGAAGTTATAACCTGCGTCTTGATTTTCACGGTTAGCGCCAAGAGATCACGAGTAAAGCAAGCTGCAGATGAAGTTTCTGAGTTTGATTCTCGGTCACAAACGTTTGATTCGATAGACGGATGTTCCGCGTTTCGAAAAGTTCGATCGTTTTTTGACAGATGTAGAAAACGGGCAACGATCTCTGATATCGCAGATGTCTTTAAGGATGATTCAGAGACAATTGTGGGGGTCAGTAGAAGTAGTTTTAAAAAGAGAACTGCTGGTAAAGGCAACGATGAAGATGATGTCCTTCCCCCTGTTTTCGAAGCATTTCAAGAGAGGGACAGGGGGAGAAGGCAAGATTTGTTTTCTCATATGCGTGAGGTGACTGTCGAAAATCAAATTGCGCAGCTCGACGCGATGGCTCCAGCGGTTGCTCCTAGACCAAGGAGGGGTCGAAGACAGAGTTTATTTTCTGCCATGCATGAAGCTAGCATAAACAGCGCTATTTCCTCGTTTGCTCAGCAAATAACTGAAGCCAGCGAAGAACCCATGAAATGTGAGTCTTTCGAAACAGATGGGGAGCTTAACGAGGAGCCAAAACCTCTCCCTCGAAGAGGCCGGCGGACTAACGTTTTCTCGAATCTTCCGGAAACAAAACCGGAGAGGAAAAATCCTCGTCAAGGCATGATGGAAGATATTGTTGAGGAATCAACTGTTTACGAAGGGGAGGGTGACTCGATTAGGAGACGCCCACCACTATTGAAAATGCGGAGTTCAGACAGAATGCGTCAGTTAATTAATACTTGGCTCTCGCGAACTAAAGGTTCTTCCGATGAACCGAAAGACATTGCCGAGGAAGAGGAACCAAAAATTGAAAGAGATGAGAATTCTGCGATAGATTCCCTTCCTACAGAAAACTGTTGATGACCTTGTAACTAACTTGCTTGTAAAAAGCCATCTTTTTGGGTTCCTTGTGAATAATGCACAAGCCTTCAAAGCATTTGAAACATCCCTGTACCTCTTTTAAAGAGCAGTTTTCGACGTAGATCGTCTTTAGTACTGAACTGAATACATCTCTTCCTGTTCCTGTTTGATTCACATAATATCTCTTCACAATAAAATTGTGGAAAGCTTGTGTTTCGTATCTTGCAGCATTAAGACTGAAATATTTAACTCATGCTTTTGTTTACTGAATTATTAGAGTCTGTTTGTTTGTTTGGTTGGTTTGTTTTGCTGCAGCAGTTTTTCTTTCAAAGAGTTGGAGGGTGGAGGGGTGCTTAAGGTGATTCTTTAGTAGAGTCAAAGCAGCCCAAAACACAGCCAGGTTGGGTAAAAGAAAAGCGCACATTTTGTGACATTATAAGAAAACAGAGGGAGGGGGAATGATAAATTTTTAAGGAAGCAAGAATTCCCATTGCAGCATATAACTGCGCAACAAGGAGCCAGTATAGATAATAAAATATAATATAAAATAAAAAAATAGAAAACTAGAAAATTTCTCCTGCATGGCTCTTTGATAAAAAGCCGTAAGGCCCTGTCGAGCCAATCAAATAGACCTTATGAAAAAGATTTTTATCCTACTGAAGCCAATCTCGTCAACGTTAAAAAGACTCAAATCATATCAGTCCACACTCAATCACAAAGAATTATAGCCCCTTCATTGATTCTAAGTGATAAACATTCCTAAATGAAGTGTTTCAACTACGCCATGTTCTATGTTGTTCCTGTTTTAGAACCATAATCTCAGCAATGATTAATTCAAAGTTAGTAATAATAGTTTTTCTATTAATCAAAATATACAGAGAAAAATAACCGGCTAGTCTCTACTTTGCCTTTGATAGATCCAGTAGTTATTCAAGAATATTTTTAGCAATATCCATTGATTAAGATTTTCTCTATAAAGCTCGTTGTAACACTGTGTGATTTTTGGCTATTGTACCGTGAGTAAGCTTTAATACGTAAGAGAAACTGAAACATGAATTGGGTAAGTAGAGACAAAATACTTCAGGTGAATAAAACATCAAATGTGTTGCTTGATTATAATTTTTGGGTTGGGATAAGAGATATTAATATACTTTGAAAGAGACCCAGCTGTGGACGTCATAAAGTTCCTTACACGACCGTTACGGCGTACAGAAAAAGGAAAAAAGTCGTAATTGATTATTAATTTATGTACGTACAAAGTTCACATTTAGAGTTTAAGTGAAACATTATTAACCGAGTCTCTGTGTCTCATTCAGCCCTATTTACATGCTCTTAAAAATCCAATCGGTAGGCATGTTTGGGTTTACAGGACAACTGACCTTGGCAGAGCTCACATATTTTTAGAACCCTAACCCAAACAATTTCACTGGACATTCGAAATGAACAACAAAGTACTTGAAGAACAACCAACCGTCGTGAATTAAAACCTAAACAAAACTTGTCGTTGAGGATTCTAAGCAAGGTCAAAGACAAGCCCAAACAATACTAATGATGACGATTTTTCAGGAGAATTAAGCCCTATTACAACGGTCAAGGACACATAACTCAAAGGTAAAAATAAATGTGAGGTCTTGCAGCGCTTGATAAAGCAAGGCTCACAAGACTCGCAGTAGGATTCCAGCATAATCTAACAGGCCTAAACAATTCCCAAACACTTAGTCAGAACACAGTTCCTAATTTTAGTAGTTCCCAAACACTTTTAATTTTAGTAATTCATAATACGTATTATAATATCCACAACCAGTTAATCACTGAATTCTTCGATCATTTTTGTGTATTTTTGTGCACCTGATGACTGAGATTGAGTGGCCTGAAAAAAACTTAACAATATCTAGATGGCTCGCCTTACTGTGGAAACGTGTAGGGGAACTGTTTTTTTGTTAAATGAAAAAAGTTCGAGAAGTCACGTCGAGGTTACAAATTACTTATTTTTGTGCATATTTTTATGTAAGAAATTTGTACCCATCTTTTTAAGACAAGATAAACAAAACAAAAATACGAAAAGTAGAAAACCACCTCAAGTCATAAATATTCTCGCGGGTCATAGCACATTCTTCGAACGGAACAGTTCAAAACATTGAAAATCGAACCTTGTAGATCCTAATACAAGGGCTCTTGCTAGTGATGCAGTCACAGATAGACAAAATATTTCATAAAAAGTGCGGCAGTTGCTTTTATTACCAAGGGTGCTAATTGTTATTATGAAATGCGCATCTTCCGTTACTTAATTGCAGAAGGTCATATAGAGTTCGACGATTTACCGTATTGAAAGATTATATATACGTATACTAGGAAATGTTTTTCACCTTAATGTCTGTAACTCTCACCCTCTATTCACCTCCACTTCGGGGAATAGTTCGGTCTTCATAATAATTCACGGACGGGTAGCAGTAGGAGGTAAACATTTTTGACAACATAGCGGTGGGAGGTAAATAAAAAACACACAGGGTACAAAATAAGGAAAAGTGGGAGATAAAAACAGGAAAATAAAAAAATCCTCTAAAAAGCAGAAAAACGTTTTCAATTGTGACAATTTACATTTTTAAAAGCCAGAGGAATAAGGACATATCAATACCTTTCTCAAATCATTCTCCCAAAAATGTTCTAAGAAGTGAGTGTAGTTGCTGTCGATCTGTCCAAGGCTTTCATCTTTTCGAAGACATTTGGATAATTTGAATTTTATCAACTGCTAATGTAATAACTGCCTGCCGAATGCTATCTTATTCATATTCATGGACTTAATGAGAAGACTTTTTCATATAAACCACACTCTTGCTCATTATATCACAACTGACTTCAGACTTTACCAATTATTTATACAAATGTATGTAATCTCTATAAGTTATTTCTACTCCATTCTGAGGTTTATTCGCTTTTATCACTTATAGTCCTAATTTTCTTAGCTTGTGAAACACTTATATCATGAGCCTCGGGCTTGGGAGAGTGGGAGACCACCTCCTATGTATTTGACGTTAAATAAATGGTCTTATCTCATACTACGAAGCCTTGTTCAGTGAGATAGTCGAAAGAGTTGTACTCGTAGTTCGGAAGGGAGGTTCCTCCGTTTTGACAAGGTGAAGAAGAACAAGGAGACTGCAATAAAGGAATAAAGAAAAATTATTTATCGTCAAGACCAGTGAATGCTTAAACAGTACGTCGGGGATGAATGACGCTCTTCTCTTCTTAAAGTTATCAACAACACCTGCGTCGGAAAAAGTGCCTACCTGAAAAGAAAAATGATAAAAACCCATGTTTTCGTTGTAATTCTCGCCGTCTTCGTGCTTATCAAAAGACAAGAGTTCGCTCCAAGGCCAAACTGCAAAAAAATAACGTTTCTTTTCTTTTTTTTCTTTTTTGAATATATAAGACTTATTGAATAACAAAAACCAATTATTATGAATTGACCATCATTAGAATTTAAGCCTAGATTGCTTAAATTCTGATGCCTATCCTCTTTCATCTTTTTTTATTATTTCTTCTTTTCCGATTCCATACGAATTTTTTAATCTTTTATCGTTCGACAGCAAAACTTTGTGTAAATGGGCGATACCGTTGACTCCTAGTTTCCTTCCGTCGGAAAGAATTTGGGCCATAATGGCTGGCTCCTTATCAAGTTCTAACAAATTGATAGGGGGCAAGAAAATCCTGGAGCCATTTAATTACATGATAAAACAAATAGTTGTAACAGAGTTAAAGAGACGTTTTCTTTTTCTTCTCACAATGATGACAGAAGGCTGAATAGGAAGCCAAAATCGTCTTTCCGTTTCCCTTTGGAAAAAATAATAACGTGGGCGACGGTGGTTCCTCATAAAATTGCAGCTTACTAATGATTGCAAAAAAAACAAAATTGGTTGATTAGTAGAAGAAACAAAATTTCTAGGCCTTGTTTTGTGTGACAATGATGATACACAATAAATTCATTGAAATGTCTTTTTAGGACAGATGAGAGAGTGCGGTATTAATTTTTTTACCGAAAGCATTCTTGGAGACCGATACCACGAATATTGATAAAACACGCAGTCTGATCGATTGAGAAAGAATGTTTCGTCAAAGTGTTATACTTGCGAGGGATTGGTGACGTTGTCATAATTTCAAGTGATATGAGGAAGGCGTAGTTTAATAATCCTATGCAAATTTCATTGCCTTTGAATTCCGATCGTCGTTCAATCGCTCTGAGGCAAGTCACTGATCTGCTTAGCTAACGTTTGTTCTCATTTTGCGGTCAACTGCTAAAAACAGCTGAAAAACGAAGGTAGACTCGAAGGAATAGAAATAAAAGCGAGAGTAGGATTAACGAAAATCTCAGCAGATTTGTTTTGTTTCAAACTTCTTTCTATCTTCAAAGATAGAAATCATTTCACCTCAATTACAACTTTCCTGTCTGCCAGAATAAAATTTCCGTAGTAAGTCTTCCGCATACTTTATTTACGGTAACCTAAACATAGAGAACGTGAAATAACTTTGTGGCAATAATAAAATGTATTACCTTTCATGTACTGAACATGCAAGAAATAAGAGGCAAATAATTTCCCGTATAAAATAAGTACAAATAATGGATGCATAGCTATAGCGTGGTCTAAAGGTTCCCCTTAAAAGTATCTTTGCTTGCAACTAAAGACAAGGGCTTTTCTAATATTTTCAGAATGTGGAAATCTGACAATACAAGAATATATTTTTGTGTTGCCCAATAAGACCAATAACTAGATGACGGCACAACTGATTCCCCGTCTCCATCCAATAGGTATAACGTGAGTCAACTAAGCTCATCACTAAGTTCAAGGGAAACGGGAGATTTAGTGAAAAGACACGCCGGGTCTAAAGTCGAAGAGAGGTGTTACATTCAAGCCGCAAGTCTTTTTAGTGCCTATGGGAAAGTTATCAGGTAATTTTCCAGCCCAGTCTCACTCTGGGCTTAAGAGTTAACCTTACATCTAAAGCTATTTATCCGCTGATGTATGACTCCTCCATCTCTACCGCCAAGTTATATTTTTGAATGATATTAGAAATTCTGATACCATCTCGTACCCGTGGTTGACAACAGATCATCATAATTTTAACTTTCAATTGAGATTTCTGTGACAATGAAAGATGTCGGTGGTACAAAAGAATCTTTGTATCTCAAATTTTTAAAGATCGGCAGAAATTTATCAGTGAAGATTGATCCAGGGTAAAACTACTTTTATATACTGACACAAGTACAAATCCAGGAGAGCAACCTCATTATTCGAGAAATGTTCATCTCGTCGATCCAAAAGATTATTGGTATTATATGAAAGATTTCTTTCTCATTGTACCAAGATGTATCCCATGGCTTTAATATGTTTATGACCATTATCTGTGTAGTGCATGGCTTCGTTACCACATGTGTTAGAGTTGTCGTGCATCCCTCCTGTGCCAAATCCAATCCTTGAGTCACACGAGTAACAATCGTTCTCGTTGTTGGCAACGATACCAATTCTTGCTTTAGAACTTTTCTCTTTACCAAAAAAGACATTGAACCCTTCCCTGTTGCAGTTGCGCTGTAAAGAGGCTTGCGAACCAATCAGCTTCTTCCACGTGCCACGACCCAGTGAGGTGGAATGATAATGCTCATCAGCGATCAGTGAGTACAGAGAGTGAGCTTGCTTGTTGATGACAATGAACTGAATATGTTGTCCGATTTTCATACCGAGACAGAGCTTGGAGAAGGACGTGTTCCAGTAGGTGGGCAGCTTTGTTTCCTTTTTATCAAATCCAGTCTTTCCCCCGGGAAGGTTGTATTCTTCATAATTACTCCAGTAACTCGCATTATAGTGAAAGGTTGTCTAAAAAGAATTAAGAGTAAATGTCAGTAAAAATCAAGGAAAATTCAAAAAACGTGGCCACGGTCAAAAAATCGATTGCGCTCATACTTTGTCAGTTTGAAGGCCTAGGTAAGTAACTGAAGGATATGAGGTTAGTTTTTTGAAATATTCCATATAACGGCAGAAAACCACGAAAAACGGTCACCCTACCGGAAGCTCGGATTTCACCTGACGGAAACTCGAAATTTTACACTTTTCAGCTTCTCGCTACACAGACGTTTACATAGCTGTGAATCTTTCTTAAGTATAATTGAATACATTGATTCTTCCTTAGTCAAACCATGGGAATTATTTTTATCTCTGCTTATTTGTGAGCGAACTGAGACCCGATTAAGAAGACACACTTTTCTCATTTACGCGAAGGTGTAAAATAATCCAAACTCAGCGACGAAAAAAGCTGACCGGTATTTCTTCAAATCCTCTGATATTATAACCAAAGACAGTTCAGTCATTGATTTTTAGGTCTACGGTTTTAAATCTTTAGGATCTAGTAGCACTTTTGCATGAACGCCGATCAAAATTCGATAAAATCCCAATTGAGCGTCTTTGAAATCTACAACTCTACATAACAAAGCACTATTGAAAAAACATAAGGGTTTTGCTTTTTTAGCGGTTTGAAGCGTTTTAAAAATATATATTGATGTTAAATATTGTCTACACAGGTAAAACAAACTATGAAACACCAAAATTACCACGAGCTGAAATTAAATCTCACAGGCTCGCTCCCTAATCTGCGTCACGCACGAGCGACTTAGCTACAATTAGTACAGTAACAAACAGATATTTACATCCGTTGATTTTAAATAAGTCGTATTTTTAAAATATCTTACTCAAAGATGTGCCAGGTTTCCCAGTTAACTTGCTGAAA
The DNA here is from genome assembly GCF_964200805.1 of Pocillopora damicornis. Taxonomy (NCBI): domain Eukaryota; kingdom Metazoa; phylum Cnidaria; class Anthozoa; order Scleractinia; family Pocilloporidae; genus Pocillopora; species Pocillopora damicornis. The sequence continues at coordinate 11,723,378 of NC_142676.1, forward strand.
AAAAAAAGAAAACCTTAATAGTAATTCTAGCTCAATTAGAATTGATTGTATTTAGTATGAGAAGTTTTGTGCCGTCGAAAACCAATCGGAAGTAACTGTTTCTACGAAAAGCAAATATTGCATCGTTCTCTAAATAAACAAATCTACTTAACCATATAACCAGAGTATGTTGTTGGCGAAGTTAATGGACATACATAACAACGACGTCTTGCTCGTTCTTGAATATTCTCGGTGGAATTTGCGGCGCAGACGAACGCACTTGCTAAGTAACTTCCAATGGCTAATTTCTACCCTTACTCAGCTTTCGTCACACTGCTCACGCTGTGTAACAAGGATATAAAACATCGCACGAAGTCCTAAAAAACTCTCCGGACTTGAACCAGAATTGATTTTAGCAAGATTGCGTGTTTTTAAAAGCCAACGAGTTTATTGGAGATGACTACCCGTACCGTCTCATCGTGTCACTTAGGCATAACCTGACACGATGTCGATAGTTTCGACTCCTGATGGCCGAGAGCACTCGGATTTCTTTTTTTCCGAGTACGCCTGTGTCACTTACTGAATAATACATCATTCTCATTTATTCACCAGGCTTAAAAATATTCCATCACATTTATTCCATTGAGCGTATGCCACACATGACATTCCAATCCTAGCAGTATGCAGGATGTTTGTCCCATGAAGCACTCGGACTATACAGTGCAGCGCACTATACAGTGCACACACTAATATAATCGCAATCCATAAAAAAATGAGAGGCATTAAATAAAGGTTGTTATAAAAAAATTGGATTGGACAACTGAATGAAGAGATAAGTAACGAAATGTCCTTCATCAACCTTACTTATTTCTCTCCGTCGTTTAAACAAATGATTCTTTCATATAATCTCAAGTCATCAGAATGAATAGACTAAAAATAATTCATTGGAGACAGTCTCTGTTTGGTAGAACATCAAGTAGTTGGTTGCTTACCTGAGCCCACAGGGACGAGCTGTTTTGAAAGCTCAAATATCTTCATGGATTGGAATAAATTTATTCCTTTTTCCAGTGCGGGTGCCTTCCTCAGCTCCTTGCAGTGACCAGAAACAACTTCCGGGATGGTGCAAAGATTACCCGTCCTACGCCAACCTAAACCTAACTTGGCACGATGAACCGGACAGATAGTCATATCCGATAAATTCGCCGGCTTTTGAAAACATCCACATCTCGCCAAAATTAATTCTACCTCCGTTTCAATTCCGGAAAATTTCAACGACTTTTTGTGATTTTTGATATCCCTGTTACACCGCGTGAGATGCGTGACGGAAGTTGAAGAACTTGTGCGTTCGTCTGCGCCGCAAATCCCACCAACAATATTCAAGAACGAGCAAGACATCGCTGTTCTATGAAGTTCCCCGACAATAAACTCTGGTTTTAGATGCAATGTTTCACAGATAAAGATAATTCGATTTATTTATTTAAAGAACGATGCAATTTTCGTGAGAACAGGTACTTCTGATTGGCTATCGACGGCATAAAGCTTCTCATTCTTAATAAAATCAATTCTTATCGTTTCAGTTTGAATTGCTATTATGATATTTTCTTTTATTTTTACTTCAGCAAGTTAACTGGGGAACCTGGCACATCGTTGAGTAAGATATTTTAAAATAAGACTTATTGTAAATTAATTAACAGATGTAAATATCTGTTTGTTACTGTACTAATTGTAGCAAAGTCGCTCGTGCGTGACACAGATTAGGGAACGAGCCTGTGAGATTTAATTTCAGCTCATAGTTTGTTTTACCTATGTAGACAATATTTAACATCAATATATATTTTTAAAAGGTTCAAACCGCTAAGAAAGTAAAACCCTCATGTTTTATGTACAAACTTTGGCCGAGGAGCTAATTTATTCAATAGTGCATTGTTATGTAGAGTTGTAGATTTCAAAGGCGCTCGATTGGAATTTTATCGAATTTTGATCGGCGTTCATGCAAAAGTGCTACTAGATCCTAAAGATTTAAAACCAGAGACATAAAAATCAATGACTGAACTGTCTTTAGTTATAATATCAGAAGAATTGAAGAACTACCGGTCAGCTTTTTTCGTCGCTGAGTTTGGATTATTTTACACCTTCGCGTAAATGAGAAAAGTGTGTCTTCTTAATCGGGTCTCAGTTCGCTCACAAATAAGCAGAGATAAAAATAATTCCCATGGTTTGACTAAGGAAGAATCAATGTATTCAATTATACTTAAGAAAGATTCACAGCTATGTAAACGTCTGTGTAGCGAGAAGCTGAAAAGTGTAAAATTTCGAGTTTCCGTCAGGTGAAATCCGAGCTTCCGGTAGGGTGACCGTTTTTCGTGGTTTTCTGCCGTTATATGGAATATTTCAAAAAACTAACCTCATATCCTTCAGTTACTTACCTAGGCCTTCAAACTGACAAAGTATGAGCGAAATCGATTTTTTGACCGTGGCCACGATTCCTTTGATTTTTACTGACAATCACTCTTAATCTTTCCTTCATTTCTCTCCTAAGAATCGTTCGATCAAAAATACTCAATTAACGTAATTTTTCGCTCAAAGAAAAGTTATAGCTTGTAAATCTGATGTATCATAATAATTACTCTAATAATCCTATCGATTGTTATACATATGATCTTCTTAACCATCATCATGCTGGTATTTTTTGGATGTATGGTCAGGCAAATAAAACCATTTAAAGCCAGCCCGTTTTAATCTTCAAGTCTGCGGTAATCTTTTAAAACTTATCATAATATAGGAAAAATGGAAGCTGTTAGTCTGTTTTTTTGTCTTTGATAGATATGTTGGTTTTTTTGTAGTCTTTACTGATGATCATCAATTATGATAAGGTGGTCTCGCCATATAACGTTCCCCATATGATTGTTCGCAAAAGAAGGAAGATTCGAAAGAAAAAAAGTCTGTCCGATTGCCATGTAACAAATTACTTATTAACCTCGCCAGTATTCCTTCGTAGGACCCTTGCGCTCGGTTAGTTAGAAGGTAATATTCTCGCCATCAAGCTGAACACTTTTATAACACTCTAAGATTTATGGCAGTACTTTAAATCGGCTCTAATTACACAAAAGAGACTGAAACGTGACCAAATTGCACCTTTGTGCCGTCAATCTTCATAACTGGCGTCCATCCTCCATCTCCACATCCAAAATCTCCCATGTGACAGAGAACGGGGACTGGTTGGGAGTCCAAACGGAGGGTGACAAGCTGACTGACATTAGACCTATTGACATTAACAATGACGCATCAAATGATTTAATCTTTACATTATATTAAGTTAATGCTATCCAAAAAATAAAAAAGTTAACGGGATTGTTTTGTTACTACTGCAAAGATATTTTGGGTCTTAATAAATTGTTAGCCTTTTTCCTTCTCGCCCCAATACTCTGGATCCTGACCTATTATGCGCATTGTCTGTCCCTCTAGAACGCCTCCGGAAGGGACCTGGGACGGAAAGTGACTTCGTAAAGGATTGCACATGCGCAGTATGAAAGATAATTTGATATTGTAAACAAGGAGAATCAAAGTAAGACGTAGTTTTTGCAGTTTCTAAGGAGAGTTAGAAGTTTCTAATGCTAAGACTTGTACACATTGTTGTTCTGGACCCCATTGTGTGTTGGTTTACACACTTGTGCACTTTGCACGGCGGAGTGATGAAGTCTTCCGTAAACTTGGCCGTGCTGGCTGTACTTATTCTCTGTTGTGATCATGGTGGAGTTGCCGGTTAACACCAAGGAAAATATGTGAAAAAAGAAAGAACCAGAGCCACACAAGATATTTGTGACGATCACAGGTCTATGTTTAAAGCAGAAAGCAGACTGTGCAGCAAGGGTAGAAGAAAGCTTCTATCATCATCCTTTATCACCGAAACGAAGCGTCCGCGTTAAAACAGTTGGGATATCTCACAATACGCCACACGCATTCGGAAATCCCTGTTAACATTTTCAAACTCTCGTGCATGCGCAATGGTTGACCGCTGTGTTTGCTGCTCTGATTCTTTCAGTATGGCCTATAACTTACCTTTTGAAGTCATAGAGCGCCTTGCAAGACGTAATAACTAAGAGATAGAAAGGAAATATTTATTTTATCTATGTTTCAATTTTCCTTACTTAGAATATCTAAAGCCTAATTTCCTCGCAGTTGAATGCGTTTTATATATTTGTTGTGTTCATATTTCTGTGTAGGAAATGTACCAGCTTTTTTAGCCTTAATAAAATTGTGACATGCATTGACGGCTCGGCCAAGATTTTAACGGAGAGTCACTTTTTTCATTCGAGTATTCTTACTTTATTTTTTGCTGATTTCTCATCATTTGGTGAACTCAAAGAAGTACTGTACAACTTAAATACAAATAACTACATAGTGCTGGTATCCATTTATACAGTATCGACACAGGGCACAAGGAAAAATAGGAGAACCACATGATGAAGAAATGAAAAGTTTTTCCAGAAAAAAGTCTTAGCAACAGATTATTATTATGAATAGGCCGAAGAATAATGACACATTACCTTTCTCACAAAATTCTCCTATAAAACCTGGTTCACAGAGACATTGGTAAGAGTTGTATTCGTAATTTGGCACGCAGATTCTTCCCTTTTGACACGGCCAGGACGAACAAGGAGACTAAAATAAGAAAAGAAACATGTTGTTTTAACTTAAACCGGGGAATGTTTGAACAGAAGTTTGATAAATGAGGCCGAATAGCACTGCAAGAACGACACTCAATCAAAAACGCGCTCTACTGTTAACGTTCAAATTCGAACACTGTGAAAAAGTTATTACCAGAATAGAGAAATGATGCGAACTCGTGTTTTCTTTGTAGTTCTTGATGTCTCTGTACTTATCAGAAGACAGCAATTCACACCAAAGCTTCCCCTCTGCTCCTTTGAAGGCCGCCATGTTTATTGAGAGGCACAAAGCATTTTTTAAACATTCAACTATGCAATCTAACAGGTCGGACACAGTCAATTTTCCAACTCGAGTTACGTTCAGATGATGGAGCTCGTCTTTTGAAAAGAGACGCTGTTTCAGTGTCTTTTCAGAAGGGAAACTATCTCCTTCCAAGGCGTTTATGTCTGAAGTAAAAAAAGTAAGGATTAATCATGAATAGCTCTTTGCTAGTTCAATTTCGCTGAACTATGACATCTTCCTTAAATTGTACCTTAACATAAAAGCTATAGATTGAACCCTTTGTTCGTCAATAAGCAGGATTCCCTTAAATCCTCATTTAGAATAGAACTTCAAACCTTTCGATACTGCGCACCGAACTCCATCAATGAGCTACCGTTTATTTGAGGCACGCATCCTGCAAACTGCGAGAATCAGCATGACCTAAAGCTTCATGTTATAATAGAATACTGAAGATAGATGATGAATTTTAAATACTGTAATGAAGTGGAGAAAGAAGTTTCCTTGGCCTGTCTCTATTTGCCCACACGACTCTTTGGACATTGTTGATCCTCATGCTCAGTATGCAAGGTGAAGCAATTTAAGATTATTGAAGTATGTGCAGGAAAGTGTCACCTGTGTATCCAAGTGGAAGTTCTCGTAGAAGGCAATTTTAGAGAACTTAAGCGATAAGCCAGTACACGTTGATGTTCCTGCTTCAAACGAATTTAAAGTTCTAGGTCTAGGAAAAGTTGTCATAAACAAATTGAGTGCGTGAATCCGATGAAATGTTTTGAATTTGTCTACTTCTAGAAGTTTTGAAAACTCGACGTAGAAATATCTCTAACTAGGATGCAAAATTAATACTTTGATGAAGTAAAAACAAAACTGATAAAAACAAAGAATAGACGGGAATAATGCCAACGGAATAATGTATCTGTTAAAAATTTTAATAAAACCCGAAGTCTAATTTTTCAAGCTGTTCTGAAGTGACCATTCGGCATATGCTGTTTCAGTAGTTAGTCCTCAATCATCAAACATAGATGAAAAGATAGGGTTAAGAACACGAGAAGTCTGGTGATAGTCATATTTTCCAACGAGTTACTTAAGGCCCAAACGCGTCTGACATTCATCACAACGTTGCTAATTAGATGTAGCTTAGGCTTCAAAAACAGTATGAAGGCATGTAAGGTAGAAACAAAGATTATAATCTTTGAAAGAAATAAACTGTTTTTTAAATAAGTAGCACGCGATCATCAAATATTTCGCAATTTGGCCCTTGATTTGCTAAGAGTAACCGGATCAATATCAGTATCTGGGCAACTGCCCACCTGCCCCTCCCCTAACCCAACATTAACCTTAACTTGTTGTCAATTGACTGTTGTTGAGTTAGGGGAGGTGTAGGTGGGCAGTTACCTGGGTGATACAAAACAATGCACTGAAATAATTGCTTGCAATAAGCTGCCCGAGCATTAAATAATTGATAGCATTTTGTATTCGTTTAATTCTGAGAGAATTCTGATGACTTCAATTATCAATCAATCCGAAAAGCGATTATTTATGATCGAATTAGAAGCAGCAAATATTTGGTAAAGCTATATTTTATCAGCTATTATAAAGCCTAAATCTTCCTTCTATTGCTCTCATCAGTACATAAATGGTTTCTTATTTATTACTTATGTTTTACTTATTCCCCTCGGTCGGAAATTTGATCAACATCAATGACTTTCGGAACTGAAAAACGTTTTTCATATACCTTGAAAGTATCAGATTTTTGTCTGGAATTGTCGTACAACTCCGACAGTTATGTTGATTTTCCAGTTCACGTCGTTCTCCCGACTATCATTTTTACATTTTTTAATCCTCTCATAGCACAGGTACGAAAAAACAAATCGCCTCCGGGTGAACTACCTCCACAATAAATTTCCATAACGAAACAGATGCTATAAGCCAAAAGTGATATTTCACTCGATTCATGATGTATTTGGCTTATATTTTACAGTGTTTATGGATTTAATTTAAATATAACCGCCTGCTTTTTGCGAGTTAGAATGTTACTCTCCGTCGCTCAACTGAATAGTTCCAGTGCCAAAGGCTAAATTTCCGAATCAATTTTAGTCCAAAGTAAACGGTTTTAAGGGGTTATTGTGAAGAGCATGTTCAGAAAGTGCCTCGTTTGTTATTACGCGCGCTTAAATCTTGAAAAAAAGTGATACGAAATTAATCTTTTTTTGAAAAAAAAACCCAGTAATTTCACCTCTGTCGGTCTTAAAACGAGAACGAGAATGAGACACGTTAAAATTTACCAGAGCAGTTAGTTTCCAAGTAGTGGCCGATGTAAATGCTTGGATGGAGGCAACTCTCCTCCAAACATACCCTTTTATGAAGCTTTCATTTGAACCTAGAGTATTAAAGGTAAATCTTACCTTTAACAAAACTTCAACTGACTGTAGGCGATACAAATTTCTCTCTACTAAACGGAATAATAGGGTTGACAAATAAGAATTATTTGCAAACGTAAAAAAAATGTCATTCTAAATGTTTTTCCAGAACAGTTGTTGCGCCCATTTAGATTGCAACGTATGTTATCTTTTAGTAGAAAGACGGAGAAACCTTGAATAGCAGAAGTAAATAATGAAAATACTTACCTGAGGAACATTGGGCTGCAGTGAAGATCGATGACAAGGAAAGCAAAATGAGATGGCGCTTGAAATCAGAATACATGACAGAACGTTAACGCGCCCAGTAAAGTTTAGCTTTTCATAGTGTGTAAGATTATTTGCAAGTAGTTTGGTTAAACAATTGGCATCAAAGTGATATTCTTAAACAAATCGTTGATCTTGCTAGGGTTCGATAACGAAAAGATGGCTGACTATTTCAAGCAAAGAACTGCTTCATTATGCGACTTATCTAAGGAATTCTGCAATTGAATGGCACAATTAACCTCTTGTGTCAATCTGCTTGGGACAACGGGGGCGGGGGGAGGTTAACAATTGTATAAAAACAGAAAGAACTAGACGTGACAAATGGCTCAGTGTGCGCATCTTAAGAAAGTTACTCTTAGCGTTTGAAGGTTCTACTTTTAATAATTTATCCCCATATCATTTTTGTTATTTTACAGTAAGCACAGACGCATGGCGCAAATAGTTGACAGGAGGCTTAACTGCAATCTACTGTACGGGTTCATGCGACTCAAATAAATCCAACTAGAAGGATACACGAAGTCAGTTGTGCAAATATTAGGATAAAGGCTTCATTTATAAAACGTGACGTCCATTCAGCACCTGTTTTGATCACAGCGTAGGTAACAAAAACAACTTTCTTCACTTTATAAAATGTTATTCTCAATTCCCTTCTCGTTCCGATTCTTGTTTTCTTTCTTCTTTTCAAAGACACAACCTTTCATTGTATTTTTAATGAACATTTTATACTAAGTGGTAAACCCTTTTAAGTATTCGTATTAGACGAGGTTGGCAAACAGCTAACCGGCGAAAAAAATAAGAAACAAAAACCCGATTAAAAAATTATCCTCGATGTCTAGGCTAAATTTTTTCAAAACGTACTAACTGTGCTCTTTGGTATTTATCGCTCACTCAATCGTTAATTTTCTACCGAATGACAAGGACTTTAAGTCTACTAGACCTTAAATTTGTCTTCGATCTTTTAGATAGGGGTTCTTTATGAAAACTTAAGGAAATTTTTACCGCTTTTCATGTAAAGCTAGTTTGTTTTCTGTTTGTAATGTTATCAATTATTCACGAGTGACAACCATTCAACCTTTGACTACTTTAATGAGATATTTTTACAACGAGTAGCAAATAACGAGTGATAAAAAGTTTTCAAACAGTTTCACTTGTGGGAATTCGTAGTTTGATCTGTTTACTGATAAGACAAACATCTCTTTCAAGCTACGGAGAATAGGACCAAGCGTCTGAAATTTTACTGCCCCGCAAATAAATCTAAAAAAAAACTATTGGATACATGTTGGTGCGATAAGAACAGACTTATGCAATGATAAAAAATAATTAATCAATCTTAGAATCATTAAGATTTAAGGTGATTCCTCAGAGACAAAAGTTATCGAAAAATTTTACGGACTTTCCATAAATTCTTTCTACCAATCTCTGTTTCGAAAAACACAATAAAAGAGACAGGTCACCAAGCTTGTTTTGGAGATATAATGGGCCAAACTTAACCCATTTCTGTCTGTATTGGCACTGATCATGATTACGCGCGTCATTTTATTGGCCCACGGTACATTTTGCTGCCGCTGGAAGCAAGTATTTTTGTTTTTGTTTTATTGGTTTATTAATTTGCTTTTGACCTTTTATTTTCAGGTCTGAACTCCAGTTACGTCACTGGAGTGGAATCTAGACCTCTCTAGGTTGAAAACGTTAATAATTTGATACATTAAACATTCTGTATAGAATAATGTATTCAAAATGGCTGAAAATGGGCGAGAAATTTGGAGATGGCGAATTTCTTTTAGTTTCTTTACATTAAGCTGTTTCTCACATTAAGCTGTTTCTTCTCCCACCTACCAAACTTTTAAAAGATATGTCTATAAATATTTCTCTTCCAGGGAATTGATCTGTGATTTCACTTAAAGTGATCGCAACGTCTTCAATTTGAATCGTTTGTCTCTTAACATGAGGCAATTTCTTCCGTTAATTCTGCTTCGCCTCTCCAGCTTTTTTCTTTTTCTGCTTCGAGTTAGTAAAGCAAACACATCACTCAGATTCCCGGCGTCAGCTAATGTTTAGCTTTTCCTTGTGATTCGGAGGGCACTCTCATCCTATGGGTTTTATTCGGCAAGTTGGAAACTTTTCTTACTTAAACATATAGGAAACTATCAAAAGACAAACAGAAAATGCGTTTCTAAAAATTCATCTTCTTCTGGCGTCGTCCTCGTCATTTCCTTTTTTTCTACCTTTCGGATATTAGACCTATGCTGACAGAGGACTATCTCTTATCGAAATAGTGCGCCAGTGAGACTGAGGCCTACTCTGAGACCTTACGTCGCCTTAAGTCGCCTAAAGTCGCCTAAAGTCGCCTAAAGTCACCTTAAGTTGCCTTAAGTTTCCTTAGGTTACTATTGGTTACGCAATGCTATAAGGGTCCCGCCCTTCCTAATTGACCCTATCCACTCCACTCCAATCATAAGGATCAGAGGAGGAGGCATGGTGGCTGAATGGTTGTGCAATGGCTTTCATATGCATGGAAACCCCTTGTGAAAATAGTCATACACCTGTCTAGCCCCTCTGCCGGCATGGGTAATTCCAACATGCAGACAATGCTGTTGTAGGAAATATGACAATCTTCCATTTTCTAAATCAAGCAGCTATCTGTTTCAACTAAATTTCTTTCTTGTATTTCATGATGAAAAAGTTGATCAAAAGGTTGACCTGTGCATTATCATCAGGAAACAATAAATATTGAATCAAATCAAACCTACAGTTCCGAATCATCAAGATAAAACGAAAAAGAAAGGTATTCTGGAGAAAGGCTCAATTCTTGCCACTCACTTATACATTGAGCAGCAAAAATAATATTATCAAAAGTCAATTGAACCTAACTGAAGCTAAAGTTTAGCCACTTGACTCACCTGGAGTAAAAGAGTGACAAAAGTGGGCCATTTGTCTAGCATAAACCCATTAATTAGTACTAGCTACTTCCACCATCATATTCGACCAACTGAAAACATTTGAACTTTGTAGCTCAACAAACCTACTAAAGGTGTAAATATTCCTCTATCTTGAAACTTTGATAGTCTTTTTGTACATTTCATCTTCATCAGTTTGATGATCAACATACATGAGCCCCTCCTGAGCTGAGGAAAATCTTACACAGCAAACATTGCCACCAGTCATATTTGATCACTCAACTTAGTTTTGTCCACTAAAGTGCACACAAGAACAACATGCAGGCGAACCTGCTGACAAGTGTACAGAGAAATAACTAATTCATCTGTCTCAAAAAAATCTTTAAAAAGCTTCAAAATAATTCACTCTGAAAGTTTAACTGGGCGATCTGAAATAAATGTATGATCTAGAAAACCTTTGTTTCCATTGAACTGACTGAATGAAGCTACAATGCATCAGCCTCCACAAAAAACAGAACATTCTTAATAACCAAAAGAACGTCATTCTGAATCAGCACTCAATATTGAGGAGTTTAATGTTAATGAAACTTCAGTCATCTTAAAATGCCCATCGCAACTTGGAAGAATTAATTCTAGATGTGAACTTAACAGTTACCTAACTCAGAATAATTAATGTTTACAGCGATACATTTGTAAATTTGTGACTTAACAACCTATATCATAGTAAAGGAATATAGACATAAACAAGAAATGTTAAACCTTTGAAAAAGCATAACACTGCGCAGGGCGTGAAATTAACTTTTTTTTCTGATAGGCACTTGGCTCCTAAATTCTTCAAAGTGGTAGCCAATTAAAAAAAAGGTGGTCCCCATTTTCAAAGACAAACAAAATCTTTCTTTACGCTGTCAGCGTTCTAGATAGACCCTCCAAAATTAATTTAACGTGCTGCAAAGTGGACACTAGGATGGATGATATACAACGTTCAGGCTCATCTAAATCCAAGATGGCGTCTAGTTATCGCTCGGGATGCATGTGCGACGTTTTGGAAACAAACTTAACGAGGAAGATTGCCGCGGATTTATCCTTGCAAATCTTTTTAATTCACTATATCTCTTGGTAAGGTTATGATGAAACGTTCTAGTCGCCAATTTGGCGACTAACTTTCAGGATTTGGTCGCCAAAGTGAAAAATTTAGTCGCATTGGCGCCTGTATTAGGCGCAATTTCACGCCCTGCAGTGCGTCCCAACCAACATGTACATTTGACTGACTGATCATGTCTTCATACTTGGGCACTGTCAAATAAAACATTAATAAATATTTGTGTCAGTCAGATGGTATAGTGGCACAGCAGTTATCAAAATCTTCAAGATCTACTGTGTTGTAATTAAATGTCTTCAAATTAATTGTGTTACCAAGGTTACCAACTGCTCAATAATTATGTCTGCATGAACACTCCGCAGTGGTCAAATGCACTAGTTCCTGTAACATCTGCTATTCATGTCTTAATTTTTCTCTAATCCTCCTCGTCCAGCTAAATGATAAGACAGTAACTGAAAAGATGTGCTTTGTATGCTGCATGTAAGTTAAGGTATCAGGTAAATGTCAAATTCACTTAGTGAATCTTACGTCATAATAAAATGATGGTAACAATTATTGTCAATTATTTATGTTTCTATATCTCATTCTGTTTTTCTCAACACTTATTCCCACAACTTTAACATAACTTGGTGGCAAATGAGATAATTTAAAAAATAATAAAAACATAGATATAAACTTAAAAGCTCTTGCATGTCGTTGTTGATCGCTAAAGTTGTGATAACGGAACGGATGTCATTTACCCACGCGATGCAGCAGATTGCGGCTAATGGAAAAAGTTAGATGGTTCTCGCATCTCAATACTGTTTATCAATTTATTAACAGTTTGACATGGGACAATAGATCACTTAAATCATCTGTTAAATTGCAGCGCTAACTATAACGCGTTGGTTCCATTCGCGTATTGGGTGTTTTGGTATCTGCTAATGATTGCGTCCAAGTCATCCAACTTCTTCGATGGCCTGAAATTTTATTTCATTACCGAAAAGCTTGACAAAGTTCAGAAGTTTGAAGGGACTGTGGCCGACCGCTTCAATGAAAACACCACGCACGCACGTACTTTATCCTTGTGGAGTAGATTATAATTCCGGCCTGCATTCTTTCCATTCCACACAGCCACAGAAAAAGTCCACCTTGTGTCTCTTGCCTGCTTGTTACCTGCTTGTATTGCGGACAGAAAATCCTACTGGTGACACAATTCGAGGTAAAGTAAAGGAAATTTTTCGGCAATAGCAGATAGTATGAGCGTACTTAGCGAGAGAGGTACGGGCTGAAGGAAGACAAACCCTCCAAGTGCCCCGCTCCTCACTTCGAAGCATGGAAACTAGTTAGCGGCGGAAAGATTACTGGGAGAATTAAAATGGCGGACACTAGAGAATTTGTTACAAGTTTATAGAATTTCCTTGTGACTCGTTAGTTTCTGGACAGTTGCAAGGTAACAATGAATGCAATTAAACCTGTTATTCTGCCACCAGACCAAAAAAAAAAATATGTGAGACAAGTTTACCAAGATAACAATTTTTATAATTTGTGGAGCTTTGTGAAATAACTAATACACGTAAATAATCATGTTATTTTTAATTAATTATGTGGGAAATTTATGGATAGTTTCATGAAAATCGTGTCTCTTTTCTTAAATTAAAAATTTATGTCACTCTGTGTATATTTATGATAGGTTTGCTTGATGTTGGACATATAACCCATGATGTTTTCCTGGCTATTTATTAACTAGCTTTGACTGTATAATTTAACAATAACTGTCGTGATAATTCTTTCTGAACATTTTTAGCTAAATTGGTTTCCTGGCTATTTATTCACTAGCTTTGACTGTATAATTTAACAATAACTGTTGTGGTTATTCTGTCTAAGCATTTTTAGCTAAATTGATTTGAAATCTGGATATTTAGACTATGGTGACTAATGAGCTTACCAAAGTAACAGAAATAAATGATGTGTTTATTGCAAGGGATTTTGTAGACATTTTTAAAGTTTATGGAGAGACTGTTGCTAACTTTGGTTTTATCGCTTCAGTCAAATAAAATCGCTTTAAGTCGCCTAAAGTCGCCTTAAATCGCCTAAAGTCGCAATATTTTTTGTGCCAATTTTGCTAAAGTCGCCTTAAGTCGCCTTAAATCGCTCAAAGTCGCCTAAAGTTACGGCGACTTAAGGTCCCGAAGTATGCCTAGACTGGATACTAGTTTTGCTTGGTACCAGAGCTTTCTTATAGAACATTAAAGATCATCAAAAACCCAATGTTTACTTAAATACTCTCAAAGCTTAAGAGCAGCTTTTCTTCGAACATAAAGTGGATGTCTCATGTTGAAAGTAGAATTTGTTTCTTGAAATCGGTTTGAGGCCGGAGGAAATAAGAGTGATCGGCTAAACTAATCACTCGCAACAAAGCTTGAGTTTCTCTCGCTCTTAATTTCACGTTAGCTATCTCGGCTCGAAACTCCATTCATTTCTCCGGTACCGTGGTATACACTGAGTTCGAAATCATGGCCTATCTCTTCAGGAGAGAACTTTTACAGGGAACCCTTCCCTAGCAGGTTTCTATCAACAGGGTTGTTTTAGCAACGTATTAAGCAATAAACAAAGAATTCTAATATTCGGCATAGCTTCTTCAAAGAAAAATGAATGGAATAAATGAAATTAAACATTTCAGCACACGATGCAAAACTTTATCGAAACAAAGTTTGGTTCGAAACAGGTGCTCCATGAAGGTGCGTGGAAATGCGACTGATACATATTCTTCACAACAAGTACTGACTTGAAGCTTTTCTTATTACATTTTTGTAATAAGTGACCAATATGAGATTAACAGAATAGAAATTTATTTTATTTTCAACCGGAGAGCACGGAGAAGCGTAAGAGCTGCTCGGGGAGCAGCCGATAGAGGATTGCGTCATATCTCGCAAGAATCGCCTCGCGCGAGGGGCAGGGGCGCTAATTTCAAACTGCTCGCCTCGTGTTTGTCAATAGAGTGGTTTAGCAAGAGGACGGGAACGTCATTTCAGAACGGCGCGCGCAGCAAAAATGTCGACAAGAAACTGGGTCGAGAACGCCGTCGCGTTGTGTTGAAAAGTGATTTAGCAGTCGTTGCAACGAAAATCCTCACCTCAGCTTTTTAAAGATCACCATCACCTTTGAATTTTCGATTTTATAGACCACTTTGAGGACAACGAAATTATCCTCTATGAGAGTTATGTAACAAGCGCAAAGAGAGGATAGTTATAGATACAGCAAGTAAGTTGTTAATATGAATCTACATGGGCGATTAAACTTTGAAACTATTCCATTCCAGTTTAGTCTCGAGTCTGCTGATTCATCTATCACATTTTGAAGCCCACTAAATCGTTTTTTCTTTGATTTGTGTCGCTGTCATTCCTTTCGTGTTACTAGATTTCAGCACTACTCGTTTTTCTTCATCATTTTGTAAAGGATAATTTGGAAATCGTCGTCGTTTTTCCCCTTGTTTACTGAATATTCTTCTCAATTATGACAGGACATCTCTTTTGAGCACCACCTTCTTCGAGTTGAAATGCATTTTGAACGGAATTATCAGAAGTTATGGCGAAACCATGTAGAAACCAAGCGACCCAACCATGTAGTTGTCTACGATGAGTTCCTATTTATCCGTGAAAGAATGAAATTAACTCAAACTAGTCACCAACGAAACGGTTAGACTTTGGAATAAGACTTCGTTCCTGTTTTTTTCTTCAGTTTTTGTTTATTTTAATTTTTTTAACGAATGAAGTCGTTCAAGACTGAATCAAATTAATCGATTTAGAAAGCCGTGCCGAAATCGAGTTGATTGTCATTTTATTTCGAAGCGAGAGCATGACTTTCTTGTCTTAGTTTCATCGGCGCTGATCAAAAATTTCAAACATAAAAAAAGTGCATACCTGAGCTATTCTCAATTTTATTTCATATCTGACTTCAATTCGCAGAAAAGTTTTCAATCACGGTGAAAACGACAATAACAAAAAATCACATAGAATAATACAGTAGGTAAGCGTCGTGATATTTCATTTTGATAAACTTCAACATGAAGCAAGTTTAATTTATTGATGAATAGATTCATGATAAAATTAAAAGCGTCCCATTCTTAAAGTTTTCATACAGGATCAAAGAAATGTGTCAAAGAACAGCCCTTTTGCTGTTTTAAGCCTTGCTCAATAACAAGTGTGCTGAGCCCTAAAATCTTGGATCCAGCGTTTGCCAACGATTATGTTTCCTTTCGGAAATTTAGCATAAATGAAGCGGTAAATTTTCCCAAAATACACCGAATAAACCAAAGGAAGGGACCAGGTTATCCTGGAAATGAGTTCTGAAATAATTCCAAACAGCATTATCTCGTTTATAAGCGCAAATCCCAGGCGTTTTGATCGCGACGGGAAAACCAGCGTAATGACGTCCTGAACTTGTTGGGGAGAACAGCAACGCTAACACCAGAAGACGAAATAGAGTCGTGTCCAGACTATCCGCGCGCTTTCCCGTTCTGAAATGACGTTCCCGTCCTCTTGCTAAATCACTCTAATGTTTCAGAGGAAGTGATAAACGCTTAGGAAGAAGACTCAATTGCGAAGAGCAACAGCTACTGAGTTTGATGGAACATTTTTCCGAGGAGAGATATCAAGTTTCAGTTGCGGATTGAATGAAATAAACCTACTAATTAAAACTTCTCGCCCATCTTTACACGAGTAATCACCGCAATTTGAACAAAATATGCGCAATGCTTTCTTTATTTAAAGAATTTACAGCAGAATTCGAAAGCACCTGAACAATTATATTAAGACAATCACATTCCTCAGGCTCTGTGAATACTGTTGAAAAATCCCCTCAACCTCGTCACGGGGATTATTCAACAATATTCACTCCGCTTTCGGCTAAGAACTGCTAGATATAATGGTACAGGAAAAAAGGTATTAACATTTGAAGCTCAATTTATCTGTTTTTGGTTTGATATCTGGAAATTTTTGATAAGTTTATTTCTGACGGAATTATCATATCAAGTAACTAAATTGTATTATAAGACCATAACAAAATCGAAATTGTAGTACATTACACAAGTAGGTCTCTTCGTAATCACATCAGGATAATTTAGCTTGCACATTGGTTTTACTTGTAACGGCAAGGATATAAATCATTTCACCTCAATTACAGCTCTCCTGTTTGCCAGAATAAAATTTCCGTAGTAAAGGTCTTTTGCTCACTTTATTTACGGTAACTTAAACATAGAAAACTTGAAATATCGTTGTGGCAATAAGGGAATTATTACCTTTCATGTACTGAACATGCAAGAAATAAGAGACACTGAAATCATTTCGCGTACAGATTAAGTACAAATGATGAATGCATGGCTATAATGTGGTCTAAAGGTTCCTCTTGAAAGTTAGTTTTAATATCTTTGCTTGCAACTAAAAGACAAAAGTTTTTTTAAATTGTTTTGGAATATGGAAATCTAACTAAACAGAGAATATATTTTTGTGTTTCCCAGTAACACCAATAACCAGATAAAGGCACAAACGATTTCCCGTCTCCATCTGGTTGGTATAACATGAGTCAAATAAGCTCGTCGCTAAGTTCAACGGAAACAGGTGATGTAGTAAAGGACACACCGGGTCTTAAATTGAGGAGAAGTGTTACATTCAAGCAGCAAGTCTTTTCAGTGCTTCTGGGAAAATTATCAGGTAATTTTCCAGCCCAGTCTCATTCTGGGCTTATGAGTTAACCTTACATCTACAGCTATTTATCTGCTAATGTGTGACTCCTCCATCTCTACCAGCGAAGTTACATGTGCGCCATTTTATATTTTTGAATGATAATAGGAATTCAGATACCATCTCGTACCCGTGGTTGACAACAAATCATCATAATTTTAACTTTCAATTAAGATTTTGTGTTCTACAAAAGAATCTTTGTATCCCAAATTTTCTAAAGATCGGCAGAAATTACTCCGTGAAGATTGACTTAGGGTAAAGCTACTGTTATTTACTGACACAAGTCCAAATCCAGGAGAGCAACCTCATTATTCGAGAAATATTCATCTCGTCGATCCAAAAGATTATTGGTATTATATGAAAGATTTCTTCCTCATTGTACCAAGATGTATCCCATGGCTTTAATATGTTTATCTCCATTATCTGTGGCGTACACGGCTTCGTTACCACACGTGTTAGAGTTGTCTAGCGCCCCTCCTGTGCCAAATCCAATCCTTGAGTCACACGAGTGACAATCGTTCTCGTTGTTGGCAACGATACCAATTCTTGCTTTAGAATTTATCTTATTACCACAAAGGACATTGAACCCTTCCCTGTTGCAGTTGTGCTGTAAAGAGGCCTGCGAACCAATCAGCTTCTTCCATGTGCCACGACCCAGTGAGGTGGAACGGTAATGCTCATCAGCGATCAGTGAGTACAGAGAGTGAGCTTGCTTGTTGATGACAATGAACTGAAGCTTTTGTTCGATTTTCATACCGAGGCAGATCTTGGAGAAGGACGTGTTCCAGTAGGTGGGCAGCTTTGTTTCCTGTTTATCAAATTCAGTCTTTCCCCCGGGAAGGTTGTATTCTTCATAATTACTCCAGTAACCCGCATTATAGTGAAAGGTTGTCTAAAAAGAATTAATCATTCCTTCATTTCTCTCCTAAGAATCGTTCGATCAAAAATACTCAATTAACGTAATTTGTCGCTCAAAGAAAAGTTATAGCTTGTAAATCTGATGTATCATAATAATTACTCTAATAATCCTATCGATTGTTATACATATGATCGTCATAACCATCATCATGCTGGTATTGTTGGATTTATGACCAGGCAAATAAAACCATTTAAAGCCAGCCTGTCTCAACCTTCAAGTCTGCGATAATTTTTTTTTTAAACTTATCACAATATAGGAAAAATGGAAGCTGTTAGTCTGTTTTTTTGTCTTTGATAGATATGTTGGTTTTTTGCAGTCTTTATTGATTATCATTTTATGGCAAGGTAGTCTTGCCATATAATGTTCCCCATATGATTGTTCGCAAAAGACGGAAGATTCAAAATAAAAAAAGTTTGACCGAGTGCCATGTAATAATCTACTTATTAACCTCGCCAGTATTCCTTCGTAGGCCCCTTGCGCTCGGTTAGTTATAAGGTAATATTCTCGCCATCAAGCTAACACTTTTATAACACTCTAAGATTTATGGCAGCACTATAAATCGGCTCTAATTATTATATACACAAAAGAAACTGAAACGTGACCAAATTGCACCTTTGTGCCGTCAATCTTCATAACTGGCGTCCATCCTCCATCTCCACATCCAAAATCTCCCATGTGACAGAGAACAGGGACTGGTTGGGAGTCCAAACGGAGGGTGACAAGCTGACTGACATTAGACCTATTGACATTAACAATGACGCATCAAATGATTTAATCTTCACATTGTATTAAGTTAATGCAGTCTAGAAAAGAAAAAAAAAAGTTAATGGGATTGTTTGTTTACTACTGCAAAGATATTTTGGGTGTTGATAAATTATCAGCCTTTTTCCTTCTCGCCCCAATACTCTGGATCCTGACCTATTATACGCTCTGTCTATCCCTCTAGAACGCCTTCAGAAGGGACCTGGGACGGAAAGTGCCTTCGTAAATGTTGCACATGCGCACTATGAAGGATAATTTGATATTGTAAACAAAGAGAATCAAAGTAAGACGTAGTTTTCGCAGTTTAATACAGGAAAGTTCGAAGTTTCTAGGGCCGAGACCTACACACATTGTTGTTCTGGACTTAACCCACTACGTGTTAGTTTACACTCTCGTGCTTTTTTTTCTTTTTTTCTTTTTTTTTTTTTTGGTTTTTTTTTCACTTTGCACGGTGGGTTGATGAAGTCTTCCGTAAACTTGGCCGTGCTGGCTGAACTTATTCTCTGTTGTGTTCATGGTGGAGGTGCCGGTAAACACCGAGGAAAATATGTGAAAAAAGGAAGAACCAGAGCCACACAAAATATTTGTGACGATCACTGGTCTATGTTTAAAGCGGAAAGGAGACTGTGCAGCAAGGGTAGAGGGAAGGTTCTATCATCATCCTTTATCACCGAAACGAAGCGTCCGCGTTAAAACAGTTGGGATATCTCACAATACGCCACACGCGTTCAGAAATTCCTGTTAACATGCATCTTCAAACTCTCTTGCATGTGTAGTGGTTGACCGCTGTGTTTGCTGCTAATTCTTTCAGTATGGCCTATAACTTACCTTTTGAAGTCATAGAGCGCCTTGCAAGACGTAATAGCTAAGAGATAGAAATGACATATTTATTTCATGTATGTTTCAATTTTCCTTACTTAGGATATCTTAAGCCTAATTTCCTCGTAGTTGAATGCATTTTGTGTATTTGTTGCGTTCATATTTCTGTGTAGGAAATGTACCAGCTTTTTAAGCCTTGATGAAATTGTGACATGCATTGACGGCTCGGCCAAGATTTTGACGGAGAGTCACTTTTTTCATTCGAGTATTCTTACTTTATTTTTTGCTGATTTCTTACCATTTGGTAAACTCAAAGAAGTACTGTACGACTTAAATACAAATAACTACATAGTGCTGGTATCCATTTATACAGTCTCGACACAGGGCACATGAAAAAAATAGGAGAACCACATGATGAAAAAATGAAAAGTTTTTCCAGAACAAGGTCTTAGCAACAGGTTATCTTTATGAATAGGCCGAAGAATAATGGCACATAACCTTTCTCACAAAATTCTCCCATAAAACCTGGTTCACAGAGACATTGGTAAGAGTTGTATTCGTAATTTGGCACGCAGATTCTTCCCTTTTGACACGGCCAGGACGAACAAGGAGACTAAAATAAGAAAAGAAACATGTTGTTATCTTAAACCGGGGAATGTTTGAACAGAAGTTTGATAAATGAAGCCGAAAAGCACTGCAAAGAACGACACTCAATCAAAAACGCACTCTACTGTTAACGTTCAAATTCGAACACTTTGAAAAAGTTATTACCAGAATAGAGAAATGATGCGAACTCATGTTTTCTTTGTAGTTCTTGATGTCTCTGTACTTATCAGAAGACAGCAATTCACACCAAAGCTTCCCCTCTGCTCCTTTGAAGGCCGCCATGTTTATTGAAAGGCACAAAGCATTTTTTAAACATTCAACTGTGCAATCTAACAGGTCGGACACAGTCAATTTTCCAACTCGAGTTACGTTCAGATGATGGAGCTCATCTTTTGAAAACAGACGCTGTTTCAATGTCTTTTCAGAAGGGAAGTTATTTCCTTCCAAGGCTCTTATGTCTGAAGTAAAAACAGTGAGGATATGTGTTTTTAGTCATTAATCATGAATAGCTCTTTGCTAGTTCAATTTCGCTGAACTATGACATCTTGCTTAAATTGTACCTTAACATAAAAGCTACAAATTGAAGCCTTTGTTCGTCAATAAGCAGGATTCCCTGAAAGTTTTTTGGCCTTACAACTGTTTAACTAAACGCTTGTTTATATATGCCAGGCACCAGCGTAGGGCAAAGGAAATCATTCTAAATTCTCATTTAGAATGGAACTTCAAACCTTTCGATATTCCGCACTAAACTCCATCAGCGAGCTACCGTTTATTTGAGACGCGCATCCTGCAAACTGCAAGAATCAGCATGACGTAAAGCTTCGTGTTGTTATAGAACTTTTTTTCCTTGGCCAGTCTCTATTTACCCACACGACTCTTTGGACATTGTTGATCCTCATACTCAGTATGCAAGGTGTAGCAATTTAAAATTATTGAAGTATGTGCAGGATAGTGTCACCTGCGTATCCAGTGTGGAAGTTCTCGTAAAAGGCAATTTTAGAGAACTTAAGCGATAAGCCAGTACACATTGATGTTCCTGCTTCAAACGAATTTAAAGTTCTAGGTCTAGGAAAAGTTGTCATAAACAAATTGAGTGCATGAACCCGATGAAAGTTTTTGAATTTGTCTACTTCTAGAATTTTTGAAAACTCGATGTAGAAATATCTCTAATTAGGATGCAAAATTAATACTTTGATGAAGTAAAAACAAAACTAATAAAAACAAAGAATAGATGGAAAAAATGCCAACGGATTAGAGATGTATGTATCTATTAAAAATTTTAATAAAGCCCGAAGTCTAAATTTTTCTGTTCTGTTCTGAAGTGACCATTTGGCATATGCTGTTTCAGAAGTTAGTCCTTAATCATCAAACATCGATGAAAAGATAGGGTGAAGAATAAGAGAAGTCTGGTGAAGGTCATATTTTCCAACGAGTTACTTAATACCCAAATGCGTCCGACATTCATCACAACGTTGCCAATTATATGTGGCTTAGGCTTCAAAAACAATATGAAGGCATGTAAGGTAGAAACAGAGATTACAATTTTTGAAAGCAACAAACTGTTTTTTCAATAAGTAGCACGCGATCATCAAACATTTCGCAATTTGGCCCTTGACTTGCTAAGAGTAACTTAGGTCGGGTAATGCAAAACAATGCACTGAAATAATTGCTTGCAATGAGCTGCCAGAGCATTAAATAATTGATAGCATTTTGTGTATGTTTAATTCTGAGAGAATTCTGATGACTTCAATTAGTTTTGAATCCGAAAAGCGATTATTTACGATCGAATTGGAAGAGAGCAAATATTTCGTTAAGCTATATTTTATTAGCCACTATAAAGCCGAAATATTCCTTCGATTGCTCTCATCAGTACATAAATGGTTTCTTGTTTATTACTTATGGTTTACTTATTCCCCTCGGTTGGAAATTTGATCAACATCAATGACTTTCGGAACTGAAAAACGTTTTTCATATATCTTGAAAGTATTAGATTTTTGTCTGGAATTGTCCTACAACTCCGACAGTTATGTTGATTTTCCAGTTCACGTCGTTCTCCCAACTATCATTTTACATTTTTTTTAATCCTCTCATAGCACAGGTACGAAAAAACAAATCGCCTCCAGGTGAACTACCTCCATAATAAAATTTCATAACGAAACAGATGCTATGAGCCAACAGTGATATTTCACTCGATTCATGATGTATTTGGCTTATATTTTACAGTGTTTATGGATTTAATTTAAATATACCCGCCTGCGTTTTGCAAGTTAGAATGTTACTCTCTGTCGCTCAACTGAATAATTCTGGTGCCAAAGGCTAAATTTCTGAATAAATTTAGTCCAAAGTAAACGGCCTTAAGGGGTTTTTGTGAAGAGTATGTGCAGAAAGTGCCTCGTTTGTTATTACGCGCGCTTAAACCTTGAAAAAAAGTAATACGAAATTAATCTAACCCAGTAATTTCACCTCTGTCGGTCTTAAAACGAGAACGAGAATGAGACACGTTAAAATTAAGTGGAGCAGTTACTCTCCGAGCAGGTGCCTGATGTAAATGCTTGAAGTGAGGCAAATCTCCTCCAAACATACCCTTTTATGAAGCTTTCGTTTAAACTTAGAGTATTTAAGGTAAATCTAATTAGCTTTAACAACACTTCTACCGATTGTAGGCGATACAAATTTCTTTCTGCTAAACGGAATAATGGGGTTGAAAAGTAAGAATTATTTGCAAACGTAAAAAAAAATGTCATTCTAAATGCTTTTCCTGAACAGTTGTTACGCCCATTTAGATTGCAACGTATGTTATCTTTTAGTAGCGAGACGGAGAAACCTTGAATAGCAGAAGTAAATAACGAAAATACTCACCCGAGGAACATTGGGCTGCATTAAAGATCGATGACAAGGAAAGCAAAATGAGGTGGCGCTTGAAATCAGGATACATGACGGAACGTTAACGCGCCCAGTGAAGTTTAGCTTTTCAAATTGTGTAAGATTATTTGCAAGTAGTTTGGCCTTCAACAATTGGCATCAAAGTGATATTCTTAAACAAATTGTTGATCTTGCTAGGGTTCGATAACGAAACAATGGCTGACTATTTCAAGCAAAGAACTGCCTCATTATACGATTTATCTAAGGAATTCTGCAATTGAATGGCACAATTAACCTCCTGTGTCAATCTGCATGAGACAACAGGGGGAGGTGGGGGGGAGGTTAACAATTGGTTAACAATTGTGAAAAAAAAAAAAAAAGAACCAGACATAACAAATGGTTCAGTGTGCGCATCTTAAGAAAGTTACCCTTAGCGTTTGAAGGT
Organism: Pocillopora damicornis; assembly: GCF_964200805.1. Lineage (NCBI taxonomy): Eukaryota > Metazoa > Cnidaria > Anthozoa > Scleractinia > Pocilloporidae > Pocillopora > Pocillopora damicornis. The sequence goes on from NC_142676.1 coordinate 11,747,117, forward strand.
TCTACTTTTAATAATTTATCCCCATATCATTTTTGTTATTTTTACAGTAAGCACAGACGCGTGGCGCAAACATTTGACAGGAGGTTTAACTGCAATCTACTGTACGGGTTCATGCGACTCAAATCAATCCAACTAGAAGGATACACGAAGTCAGTTGTGCAAATATTAGGATAAAGGCTTCATTTACAAAACGTGACGTCCATTCAGCACCTGTTTTGATCACAGCGTAGGTAACAAAAGCAACTCTCTAAACTCTGTGAAATGTTCTCTCAATTCCCTTCTTGTTCTGATTCTTGTTTTCTTTCTTCTTTTCAAAGACACAACCTTTCATTGTATTTTCAATGAACATTTTATACTAAGTGGTAAACCCTTTTAAGTATTCGTATTAGACGAGATAGGCAAACAGCTAACTGGTGAAAAAAAGGAAAAACGAAAACCCGATTAAAAAATTATCCTCGATGTCTAGGCTAAATTTTTTCAAAACGTACTAACTGTGCTCTTTAGTATTTATCGCTCACTCAATGGTCACTTTTCTACCGAATGACAAGGACTTTAAGTCTACTAGGCCTTAAATTTGCCTTCGATCTTTTAGATAGGGGTTCTTTACGAAAAAGTAAAGAAATTTTTATCGCTTTTCATGTAAAGCTAGTTTTTTTTCTGTTTGTAATGTTATCAATTATTCACGAGTGACAACCATTCAACCTTTGACTACTTTAATGAGATATTTTTACAACGAGTCGGAAATAACGAGTGGTAAAAAGTTTTCAAACAGTTTTACTTGTGGGAATTCGTAGTTTGATCTGTTTACTGATAAGACAAACATCTCTTTCAAGCTACGGAGAATAGGACCAAGTGTTTGAAATTTTACTACCCCGCAAATACATGCTGGTGCGATGAGAACAGACTTACGCAATGATCAAAAATAATTAATCAATTTTAGAATCACTAAGATTTAAGGTGATTCCTCAGAGACAAAAGTTATCGAATATTTTTTTGGACTTTCCTTAAATTCTCTCTACCAATCTCTGTTTCGAAAAACACAATAAAAGAGACAGGTCACCGAGCTTGTTTAGGAGATATAATGGGCCAAACTTAAAACATCTGTATTGGCACTAATCATGATCACGCGCGTCATTTTATTGGCTCACGGTACATTTTGCTGCCGCTGGAAGCAAGGATTTTTTAAGTAAACATTGAATAAAACTTGATAGGTAGAAAGTCTCGAGTGTATGAAGCAATTCGATGTATAATTTGTGAGAAAATCACGCGAATTTAAACGACATAAACTTAAAGCCTTTCTCGAGTCGTTCCTTTCAAAAACACGCCTTTTAGCTTTATCTTTTTTCGCTTCGAATAACTTATTAATTTTTTTTTTAATTTGCCCAGTTTAAGTGGATGAACTGTACACCAAACTAAAGCGAACAGAATACAGCCACCGTGCTCGCTCAAGAGCTTAGGACCATCTTACCTCTTTATCTGGTTCATGGATTGAAAAAAAATAGCGTGTTCTCTAAATGCTAGCAAGCGCTCATTCCCTTGATAACGTGATTTTCATGCGTAGTACAAGATGTACAGTGCAAAACTGAGGCACTACCTCAAGGCTACTGTCAACAAATTAGGGTACCTTCAAGAAAATCGTCCTACGCGCGCAACCTTAGAAGAAACCACGGATTAAACTATAAACTGGAAAGCTTTGAGAATAAAAATTCTGTAAATGTCAAAATTTTTCACAGTTTTTTTTATTGAAGCGCGCGCGAACGTGCAATAGACTAAAGACGTTTGCTTTGCTTAATTACCAACCTCCACGTTACCGCCGACCTCCAAACAAACTGGACAGTATCACTCAAAAGTATCCAATTTCAACCAGGCGTTAGTCATAAAAAATGTTACACAAAAAAGTTCTTCTTCTAATCACAAGGAAGAGAGTTAAAATTTTAATCTTTAGCCTTAAAAGCCATAATCTCATCTTTCGTTTGCATTACTTATCGATACAAACAAATCACTGATACCGTTAGGAGACCTTAACTCATATATATGGTCTGGATAGGCCTCTTGTCTTAAGCAGGTGAATTGAAACTGAACGTCCGCTATACAAGTATTTTTGCTTTTGTTTGATTTATTTGTTTATTAATTTGCTTTTGACCTTTTATTTTCAAGTCTGAACTCCAGTTACGTCACTGGAGTTGAATCTAGACCTCTCTAGGTTAAAAACGTTAATAATTTGTTACATTAAACATTCTGTATAGAATAATGTGTTCAAAATGGCTGAAAATGGGCGAGAAATTTGGAGATGACGAATTGCTTTTAGTTTCTTTACATTAAGCTGTTTATCATTGCTTTTCCCGCCTACTAAACTTTTAAAAGATATGTCTACAAATATTTATTTTCCAGGGAATTGATCTGTGATTTCACTTGGAGTGATCGCAACGTCTTTAATTTGAATCGTTTATCTCTTAACATGAGGCAATTTCTTCCCTTAATTCCGTTTCCCCTCTCCAGCTTTTTTTATTTGCGTCGAATTTGTAAAGCAAACATATCACTCAGATTCCCGGCGTCGGCTAATGTTTAGCTTTTCCTTGTGATTCGGAGGGCACTCTCTCATCCTATGGGTTTTTATTCGGCAAGTTGGAAACTTTTCTTACTTAAACATATAGGAAAGTATTAAAAGACAAACAGAAAATGCGTTTCTAAAACTTCTTCTTCTTCTGGCGTCGTCCTCGTCGTTTCCTGTTTTTCTACCTTTCGGATATTAGACATATGCTGACAGAGGACTATCTCTTATTGAAATAGTGCGCCAGTGAGACTGGATACTAGTTTCGCTTGGTACCAGAGCTTTCTTATAGAATATTAAAGATCATCAAAAATCCAGCGTTTACTTAAATACTCTCAAGGCTTAAGAGCAGCTTTTCTTCGAACATAAAGTGGATGTCTCATGTTGAAAGTAGAATTTGTTTGTTGAAATCGGTTTAAGGCCGAAGGAAATAAGAGTGATCGGCTAAACAAATCACTCGCAACAAAGCTGGAGTTTCCCTCGCTCTTAATTTCACGTTAGCTATCTCGGCTCGAAACTCAATTTATTACTCCGATAGGTACCGTGGTATACACTGAGTTCGAAATCATGGCCTATCTCTTCAGGAGGGAACTTTTACAGGGAACCCTTCCCTAGCAGGAAGTACCTAATTTGTTTCTATCAACAGGGCTGTTTTAGCAACGTATTAAGCAATAAACAAGGAATTCTAATATTCGGCATGGCTTCTTCAAAGAAAAATAAATGGAATAAATGATATTAAACATTTCAGCACACGATGCAAAACTTTATCGAAACAAAGTTTGGTTCGAAACAGGTGCTCCATGAAGGTGCGTGGAAATGCGACTGATACATATTCTTCACAACAAGTACTGACTTGAAGCTTTTCTTATTACATTTTTGTAATAAGTGACCAATATTAGATTAACAGAATAGAAATTTATTTTATTTTCAACCGGAGAGCACGGAGAAGCGTAAGAGCTGCACGAGGCGCAGCCGATAGAGGATTGCGTCATATCTCGCAAGAATCGCCTCGCGCGAGGGGCAGGGGCGCTCATTTCAAACTGGTTGCCTCATGTTTGTCAATATTTCAGAGGAAGTGATAAACGCGTAGGAAGAAAACATAATTGCGAAGAGCAACAGGTACTGAGTTTGTTGGAACACTTTTCCAAGGAAAGATATCAAGTTTCAGTTGCTGACTGAATGAAATAAACCTACTAATTAAAACTCCTCGCCCATCTTCACACGAGTAATCACCGCAATTAGAACAAAATATGCGCAATGCTTGATAATTACCACAATCATTTTCCTCAGGCTCAGTGAATACTGTTGAAAAATCCCCCCGACCTCATCTCGGGGATTATTCAACAATATTCACTCCGCTTTCGGCCATGAACTGCTAGATATAATGGCACAGGAAAAGGTATTAACATTTAAAGCTCAATTTATCTGTTTTTGGTTTGATATCTCGAAATTTTTGATAAGTTTATTATGTCTGACGGAATTATCATATCAAGTAACTAAATTGTATTATGAGACCATAACAAAATCGAAATTGTAGCACATTACACAAGTAGATTTCTTCGTAATTACATCAGGATAATTTAGCTTGCACATTGGTTTTACTTGTAACGGCAAAGATATAAATCATTTCACCTCAATCACAGCTCTCCTGTTTGCCAGAATAAATTTCCGTAGTAACGGTCTTTTGCGCACTTTATTTACGGTAACTTAAACATAGAAAACTTGAAATATCGTTGTAGCAATAAGGGAATTATTACCTTTCATGTACTGAACATGCAAGAAATAAGAGGCACTGAAATCATTTCGCGTACAGATTAAGTACAAATGATGGATGCACGACTGTAGTGTGGTCCTCTTGAAAGTTAGTTTTAATATCTTTGCTTGCAACTAAAGACAAGTTTTTTAAAATTGTTTTGGAATGTGGAAATCTAACTAAACAGGAATATGTTTTTGTGTTTCCCAGTAACACCAATAACCAGATAAAGGCACAAACGATTTCCCGTCTCCATCTGGTTAGTATAACGTGAGTCAAATAAGCTCGTCGCTAAGTTCAACGGAAACAGGAGATGTAGCAAAGGACACACCGGGTCTTAAATTGAGGAGAAGTGTTACATTCAAGCGGCAAGTCTTTTCAGTGCCTCTGGGAAAATTATCAGGTAACTTTCCAGCCCAGTCTCATTCTGGGCTTATGAGTTAACTTTACATCTACAGCTATTTATCTGCTGATATGTGACTCCTCTACCTCTACCTGCTAAGTTACATGTGCGCCAAGTTATATTTTTGAATGATATTAGAAATTCAGGTACGGTCTCGCACCCGTGGTTGACAACAGATCATCATAATTTAAACTTTCAACTGAGATTTCTGTGACAATAAAAGATGTGTGTTATACAAAAGAATCTCAGATTTTCTCAAGATGGGCAGAAATTGCTCAATGAAGATTGATCCAGGGTAAAACTCCTGTTATATACTGACACAAGTCCAAATCCAAGAGGGCAACCTCACAATTCGAGAAATCGTCATCTCATCGATACAATAGATTATTGGTATTATGTGAAAGATTTCTTTTTCATTGTACCAAGATGTATCCCATGGCTTTAATATGTTTATCTCCATTATCTGTGGAGTACATGGCTTCGTTACCACACGTGTTAGAGTTGTCGTGCTTCCCTCTTGCGCCAAATCCAATCCTTGAGTCACACGAGTGACAATCGTTCTCATTGTTGCTAACGATACCAATTCTTGCTCTAGAATTTTCCTCCTGATTACAAACGACATTGAACCCTTCCTTGTTGCAGTTGTGCTGTAAAGAGGCCTGCGAACCAATCAGCTTCTTCCACGTGCCACGACCCAGTGAGGTGGAACGGTAATGCTCATTAGCGATCAGTGAGTACAGAGAGTGAGCCTGCTTGTTGATGACAATGAACTGAATATGTTGTCCGATTTTCATACCGAGACAGATCTTGGAAAAGGACGTGTTCCAGTAGGTGGGCAGCTTCGTTTCCTGTTTATCAAATCCAGTCTTTCCCCCGGGAAGGTTGTATTCTTCATAATCACTCCAATAACTCGCATCATAATGAAAGGTTGTCTAAAAACAATTAATCATTCCTTCATTTCTCTCCTAATAATCCTTAGATCAGAAATACTCAATTAACGTAATTTCTCGCTCAAAGGAAAGTTATTGATTGCAGATCTGATGCATCCTAATAATTACTCTGATAATCCTATCTATTGTTATGCATACGATCTTCGCAACCATCATCATGCTGGTATTGCTAGATTTATGGTCAGACAAATAAAACCATTTAAAACCAGCCTGTCTTAACTTTCAAGCCTGCGGTAATTTTTTTTTAAACTTATTAAAATATACTAAAAATGGAAGCTGCTAGTCCGTTTTTGTCTTTGATAGATACATTAGTTTTTTTGAAGTCTTTATAAATTATCTTTATGTGGCAAGGTAATCTTGAAGCAAATCAGAGCGTTCTGATCGGTTCATCAGTTCGTCGGGAGTTTGTCATACGGACCGCTGTTCGCAAAAGACAGCAGATTTAAAATAAAAAAAAGTTTGTCCGAGTGCCATATCACAAACTTCTAAATAACCTTGCACGATCTCGGGCCAATATTCCCCTGTAGGGCCCTTGCGCTCGGTCTGTCAGAAGTTAATATTTTGGTCGTCAAGCTGAATACTTTTATAACACCGTAAGATTTATGGCAGTGCTTTAAATCGGCTCTAACAATTATATGCAGAAAAGAAACTGAAATGTGACCAAATTGCACCTTTGCGCCGTCAATCTTCATAACTGGCGTCCATTCTCCATTTCCACATCCAAAATTCCCCAAGTGACAGAGAACAGAGACTGGTTTGGAGTCCAAACGAAGAGTGACCAGTTGACTGACGTCAGACCTATTGACATTAACAATGACGCATCAAATGATTTAATCGCTACAATGTATTAAGTTAATGTAGTCCAAAGTATGAAAAAGAGTTAACGGGATTGTTTTGTTACTACTGCAAAGATATTTTGTGTGTTGATAAATTGTCAGCCTTAATTTCTTCTCACCTCAATACTCTGGATCCTGACCTATCATGCGCATTGTCTATTCCTCTAGAACTCTTCCGGAGGGACCTGGGACAGAAAGTGACTTCATGTCTCGTGTTAATTACTAGATTTCACTCAAAAAGACCACTTGCGTTTGGCAATCATGGTACAGCCTCGCAACTCGCTTAGTTATATTACACTGCTACAAGGGAAGGAGAGCATGGATTTAATGAAAAAGGATACCGTGTTTATCTCACATTTCTTACAAAAATGGTTTATATTCGTTGTTGCATGTGCCTTCCAAGCTGAGCATACGCAAGAGTGAGGAGCACATGCTGGATTATGTCATGATCACTAACACAAAGCTTTGTTCACAGGAGGGAAGGGGGAAGTGCTTTAGTAGAAATTCTGAGGTCATTTTTATGGAGAAACAATAGCAGTTTTATAAAATGTTTTGCCTGGTGATAGTGTTTTGGCTGAAGTCACAAAAACATGTAAGGAAAGAAACTAACCTGTAGAAATCATGCAGATCCTTGCACGAATGTATGGCTTAAGGAAAAAAGGGAGAATTATTTATTGCTCCTAATCAAGCCGCTTTAAATCTTTCTGTCTTTGTTTTTTCTCAATTTAGTAAGCTTAGAAGATTGTGGCCTGGCGTATAGCCTTTGAATACAGAGACCACACACTTAAAAAGTACTTCTTACACGTGGTGGTTGGCTTTCTCATCGATCGTCATGTCACACTTTAGTAATTAAAATGTCACACCTAGTCTCACCTGTCTCACTTTTTATTAAAAAAGCTGTCTATAGCACTCACTAATAAACCTGATTGTTGCAATTTGTGGCGACACTTGTGGAACTTTCTCATAAAATCGGAATGGATGGTCCGGGGGCAAGTACACCAAATAATAACTAAGACAATTACAATGACAAGCAATAGTTAATTTTTAGCCACAGCTGACACTAAATATACTTACTGAGAGAAAGAAAGACATACAATTACCTTTCTCACAATATTCTCCCACGAATCCTTGTTCACATCGACATTTGTAAGAATTGTATTCGGAACTCGGTGTGCAGGTTCCTCCGTTTTGGCATGGCGAAGAAGAACAAGGAAGCTGAAATTAGTAAACAAATCTTGATTGCTTGGACCGTTGGATGCTTTGAACAGTCACTGTAATGAATGATGCTTATCTCTTGAAAATCATCGAATGCAACTGCATTAGAAAGAGTTCTACTATACCTGAATAGACAAATGATGCCAACTCATGTTTTTGTTGTAGCTCTCAGCGTCTCTGTATTTATCTGAAGATAGCAACTCGCACCAAAGCTTTCCATTTGCTCCTTTGGAGGCGGCCACATTAATCGAAAGGCACAAAGCATTTCTTAAGCATTTAAATGTGCAATCAAACAGGTTGTGCAAAGTAAATACTCCAATTCGAGCTACGTTCAGATAGTGGAACTCTTCTTGAAAAAACTGGCACTGTCTAGATGTGTGCTCGAAGGGAAGCCATCCTTGTTTTGAACTTTTTAGCCCTGGTGTGAAAACAACAAAATTACTTTTTCGTAGTTTAGACTCCGCTAGGGCAACATAACTTTCGATTTCACTTTAGCGGAGCAAGGCTTCTTGTACCCTATCAAAATTAAAATAATATACATTTCCAATCCAGTCCTTTTTTGGCAGTATCTTAGAGAAGGGGAGGGAAAAAACACTTCAATTTTTTGCAATATAGCAGGTGGCAATTGAAAGCTTCCCCGCTAGGGCTTAACAATCGCTAGCGATGGATAAGCCAGCTCTTTCCCCTTAGAACCTTTATCGAAAATCTCATAAGGTATCAAGTGCTATTTACGAATTTGCTTGAGAAGGTACAATCTTAAACCTCGTGTCAAACAAGCTACCTTAAACGTTTTTGCTGTTTTGTCAAATTTGGCTACGAAATATTAAAGAAATCACACTATGGAGATTAATTATATTTAATTTTTTTTTCCCACCAAATCTACTTTCCTATAGACACGATTCTTTTTAGCTCGAGGGCAAGACCAACATTAGGTGGCAAAATAAGTTGGAACCTTGACATCTTTGTACCTGCGTTAAGCTAATTTGAAGTGAAACGGTTTCTCTGTCCCATGAAGGAAATAATTTCTATCTTGAAAACTAATATTATATGAAATTTTAAAACTGACGCGTTTGACCTCGTGCAGATCATTTAATTGTGTGAAATACCCATTAAGATTGTGAGGCTGGTGTAGTCATCGAGGATTCTTCTCGACGTTCTCGACGTGCTAATGTGTGGATACAGCAACTAGAGATATATGTTATCTTACCCGAAAAACAGTTGTTTGTGAGTAATAACAGGAAGATCAAACAGAGATTAGCGAACATGATCGATTATTTACGCGAGGAACTATGGTAGTCATCCGTTAACAGTGAGACTTCCAGGCATATGAGATTTGAGTCAGTATTCGGTTCTTATTTTCACAGCATTTGCGTCCACCCATTCGTCGAGCTATTTGATATCGAGATGAACCTGTTGTGACCGGCTTGTTGTGAATGTAAAGGATGCCTTCTAAAACGACTGTGAATATATGAATATCATTACCGCGAAGATGTCTTTCACCATGGCTTTGAATAACTGTACGAAAGAGGCAAATAATTTGTTTTGCAAACTCACTACCACATGTGTAATTTTAATCAGTGAGAAAAACTTGCGGTCACATAAACTGCGTTCTGAGAAAGAAAAATTTTGAGGTTTTAATTTGTTATCAGATGAAAGTGAGAGAAAACCTTGTAAAACGATCATTTGGTTACAATGTAAATGCTTATTGAGCGACTGTGAGGCGAAACGTGACATGGGGATGGAAAATAATGCAATTAGGCTTGTGTGCGCATAGATAGATTTGGATCGCAGCGTCTAAGTTTTATTATTTTTAATTTTTTTGTTGTTGTCATCATCGTGTTTTATTTAATTTTGTTAGATTTATGGTAACGAAAATGAAGGTACTTGGTATTGTTGTTTCATTGTTTTAATGAAATAAATCAATGCAGTCCCAATGTAAAATTCCAAGCTAATGTAAAGATATTTTCTGTGTTGCTAATGTGCTAGCTTTCTCTTCCTCAACTCCTATACATACCTCCCTTAAAATTTGCATCTAGACTTTTTCTCCAGCAGACGGCCAAAAGGAAATTAGGACGAGAGGGTGACTTCATATCTCACGGTAAATGCGTAAATCCGGAAAGAAACTAACCTGCAGACGTATATTAATTTCTTGCGCGACTTCAAGGCTTTGAGAAAAAAGGAAATTTTATTGGTTTATAAAATAAGTTATCCATTAATGTCCTTCTTACACTGAATAAAGCAAGAGCAAAGCTGAAATATGAATTAACTTTCTCACAATATTCTCCCACGATACCTTGTTCACAGAGACAGCCGTAAGAATTATATTTGTTACTTGGAATGCCGTTCCTCCGTTTTGACACGGTGATGTGGAACAAGGAGGTGAAAAACATTCAAATCTGCAATCAACAGGTAGTACGTAGGGAATATTCCAACTGGAGCGACGTTCAGAAAATGGAACTCTCCTTTTGAAAACTGGTGTTGTTAAAATGACGGTCTCAATGGACGCCATCTTCGTTCGAAACCTTTATTTCCTGGTGTGAGAAATAATTATGCCTTAAATTTCGTGAGTTTAAATTAAGTGGAGAGAAAAAAAGTAATAGGCCCGCAAAACGCATGATACTTGGCCTGCAATGTGTTAATAGTAGCTACACAACTTCATACCTTATTTAGGCCAGAATCTTCTCAGTGTCAAGCACTCTTTATTTACCTCGCCAGGCAAAAATACGACGACTGTCGGGGAACTGTTGTCACCTGTTCTCTTCTTTTCAAAATGAAATGAAGCAATCAAGCAAACAACGCTCGCTTAAGATCGCTCTTAATCAGTTTGGTGGAATTAGGAAATTCCATTCCACAGAAACTCTGAATATTAACACCATAGACCGACATTGGAAGCGCTGACAAAAAGAAATTTACCGTTCCGATATTGCTGGTATACCCTAAAAATACGGGTGTTGCTTTACAACTACTACTGGTCAACGAAAATATATTTACAGAACTTATATGGCAATTTAAAAGTGAAATGGTTTTAAACACTTCAAAAACCAAGCAAGTTTTTGTCAACAGTACTTCTTTTGCAATATATTTAAATGTTACCGTTAGTTGGTAATGTAAATAGTGACTAAAAAGCCCTATACGACTTTATTAACAGTATCTCTCCATACTGTTAATAAAGAACTTATATGGAAATTTAAAAGTGAAAAGGTTTTAGACACTTAAAGAATAAGAAAGTTTTTTACGACGTTATTAACAGTATCTCTCTCTACTGAGTGTCTAGATGTATGGAGAGTATCGGTGTTACTGCACCAGGATGTACCCCATGCCTGGAGTGCGCCTGTCTCCATTATCTCCTCTTACATATGCCACGTTACCACACACCACGCCGTCTTCAAGATATCCCCCTGTACCGAACCCGATCCTGGAGTCACAGCTCCTACAGTCATTCTCCTGGTTAGCAATGATACCAATTCTTGCTTCAGAATGGTAAGCGTTAAAACGGTTAACATCAGCAGTATTGAATCCTTCCTTGTTACAATTTAACTGTAAGGAGGCATCTGAACCAATCAGACTCTTCCACGTTTCTCGACCGAGGGAGATGGCGCGGTATTGACCATCAGCGATCAGTGAGTACAGAGAGTCGGCCTTTCTGTCAATTACAGTGAACCTGAGCTGTTGTCCGATCTTCATACCGAGACAGATCTTGGAGAAGGATGTATTCCAGTAGGTCGGTAACTTTGTCTCCCGTGAATCAAACCCAGACTCCCCGCCAGGAATGTTGTATTCAATTTTATTGCTCCAGTACGGGTTGTTATAATGAAAGGTGTTCTGTTAAAACAATAGAAGTTCAAAAGTCGGTAGGCCATTCAGTTTCGCCAAAAGAATTTTTAACGGTTGTCGGATTGAAATCCATTTTCCAATTTAACTTAATTGCCTGAATCACGCTGCACGTTTTTGTCGATAAACGGTTTTCCCTGGTGGCAAAATCGACATTAATTTTACCTTAATGCCGTCAATCTTCATCACCGGCGTCCATCCTCCATTTCCGCATCCAAAATCTCCCATGTGACAAAGAACGGAGACTGGTTTGGAGTCCAGGCGGAGGGTAACCAGTTCACTGACATTAGACCTATTTCCAATAAATCAATCAGAGGAGGCTAACTATTTATGGGTTGTCTTGTTGATCATCAATTGATTGGTACGACTGCTTTTTAAACTATGAGATATTTGCTGGATTGTATAGGCGTATAACGTCTCACTCCTTCCCTCATGCCATCGATAGAAATAAATCCAATCTTACTTTCCAGGAAAAATTGAGGAGAGGCAGCCAAGAAAGATAAGTCAAAAGTAGGCAGATGAATTTATTTCTCATGGTTAATACGTTTTTAAGCGGATCATTCTACATTAACACAACGGTAAAATGATTGAACCTGCGCACTATGGTGGATAATTTGAAAATGTGAACATGGAGGATCAAAGTGAGGCGTAGTGTTTCGCAGTTTCTAAGGAAAGTTCGAAGTTTCTAAGGCCAAGACTTGTACATATCATTGTTGACCGTGCAGCTAGAGTAGAAGAAAGGTTCTCTCATTTTCCTTTATCACCGAAACGAAGCGTCCGCGTTAAAACAGTTGAGATATCTCACAATAAAATAAAGCCTAGTTTTAATCTTTCTCCTAAATCCTCTTTTCAGTTGTCTTACGCATTGGAATAGTGAGGAATTTAATCTTCTTTTCCTTACTTTACATTAGACACGCGTTCGGAAATCCCTGGTAATGTTTTCAAACTCTCGTGCATGCGCAGTGGTTGACCGCAGTGTTTGCCACATTAATTCTTTCAGTATGGCCTATAACTTACCTTTTGAAGTCATAGAGCGCCTTGCAAGACGTAATAGCTAAGAGGTAGAAAGGAAATATTTCTTTTATCTATGATACAGTTATCCCTACTTAGGATATCTAAAGCCTAATTTCCTCGCAGTTGAATGCGTTTTGTGTATCTTTTGTGTTCATATTTCTGTGTAGGAAATGTACCAGCTTTTCAAGCCTTAATGAAATTGTGACATGCATTCGCGGCTCGACCAAGAAAGAAAAGATTCGTACGGAGAGTCACTTTTTTCAGTCAAGTCTTCTTATTCTACTTTTTGCTGATTCCTCACCACTTGGTGAACTCAAAAAAATACTGTAAGACTTATATATTTATAGCTACTTAAAGCTGGTATTCATTTATACAGTCTCGACACAGTACACAAGTAAAAATAGGAGAACCATATGATGATAAAAAGAAGAGTTTTTCCTGCATAAAGGCTTAGCGACAGGTTATGGGGAATAGGTCGAACAATAATGGCATATTACCTTTCTCACAAAATTCTCCCATGAAACCTGGTTCACACAGACATTGGTAAGAGTTGTATTTGTAATTCGGGATGCAGATTTCTCCGTTTTGACACGGCCACGAAGAACAAGGAGACTAAAATAAGAAAAGAAACATGTTGTTATTATAAATCGGGGAATGTTTGAACAGAAGTTTGATAAACGAATAAAGGGGTAAGTTTCTAAAGAAACTGTGGTGCTGCGTCGGTGGGAGAGTATAGCAGGTAATTTAGTGTTAACAACTGGGTTGAAAACGTAAAAAAGCTGACGTTTCGAGCGTTAGCCCTTCGTCAGAGCGATAGACGAAGGGCTAACTTTGATAAACGAAGCCGAACAGCACTACAAAGAACGACACTTAATCAAAAACGAGCTCTATCTGTTAACGTTCAAATTTTAACAATTAAAAAATCATTACCAAAAGAGAGAAATGATGCGAACTCATGTTTTCTTTGTAGTTCTTAATGTCTCTGTACTTATCAGAAGACAGCAATTCACACCAAAGCTTCCCCTCTGCTCCTTTGAAGGCCGCCATGTTTATTGAAAGGCACAAAGCATTTTTTAAACATTCAACTATGCAATCTAACAGGTCGGACACAGTCAATTTTCCAACTTGAGTTACATTCAGATGATGGAGCTCATCTTTTGAAAACAGACGCTGTTTCAGTGTCTTTTCAGAAGGGAACCAATTTTGTTCCAAGGCTTTTATGTCTGAAGTAAAAACAGTGAGGATATAAAGTTTTAGTCATTCATCATAAATAACTTTTTGCTAGTTCAATTTCGGAGAACTATGACGTCTTGCTTAAATTGTACCCTGACATAAAAGCTACAGATTGAAGCCTTTTCCCGTCGATAAGCAGGATTCCCTGAACGTCTTTAGGCCTTAGAACTATTTAACTAAACGCTTGTTTATATGTTTTAGGCACCAGCATGGGACAAAGGAAATTACTCTGAAACTTCATTTAGAATGGAACTTCAAACCTTTAGATACCGCGCTCCAAACTCCGTTAATGAGCTACCGTTTATTTGAGACACGCATCCTGCAAACTGCGAGAATCAGCATTATCTAAAGAATCATGTTATTATAGAACGCTGAAGAGAGATGATGAATTTTAATTTCGGTAACAAAGTGGAGGAAGATGTTTGCTTGACCTGTCTCTATTTACCCACACGACTCTTTAGATATTATTGATCCTCATACTCAGTATGCAAGGTGTAGCAATTTAAAATTATTGAAGCAAGTGCAGGATAGTGTCACCTGCGTATCCAGTGTGGAAGTTCTCGTAAAAGACAATTTGAGAGAAATTAAGCGATAAGCTTATACACTTTTATGTTTCTGCTTCAAATAGAATGAAACCTCTAGGTCTAGGAAAGATTATCATGAAAAATTAAGTGCTTAAGACCAATGTAATTTTTTAAATTTTTGTCTTCTTCTAGAAGCTTTGAAAACTCAACATAACAAATAGAGAAGTCGTGACTGAGCTCTGTTTGGTTGTAAAGCACGCAGGAAGCGGCTAGACCACGAAATAAAATTAGGGAGAAACACGAGACGTAGTTATAACAGCGCTTATAAACTTTGATAAAGTAGCACGGTGAGACTGATAATATAAATAATAATAAATAGATGGCAAAAAAAGCATTGGTGGATTAAATGCTAGCGGATTAAAGATGTATGTATTTGTTAAAAATCCCAATAAAACCCAAGGTCAAAATTTTTCAAGCTGTTCTGAATTGACCATTCGGCATATGCTGTTTCAGTAATTAGTCTTCAATCATCAACACGGATGAAAAGATAGGGTTAAGAATACGAGAAGGATGGTGATAGACATATTTTCCAACGATTTCCTTGATTAAGACCCAAACGCGTTTGACATTCATCACCACGTCCGTTGCTAATTATATGTGGCTTAGGCTTCAAAAACAGCGTGAAGGCATATGAGGTAGAAACAAAGATTATCGTCTTTGAAAGCAACAAAATTTGTTTTTTTAAATACGCAGCACGCGATCGTCAAAAATTTTACAATTTGGTCGTTGATTTCCATAGGATAACTTAGGTCGGGTGATACAAAACAATACACTAAAAAAATTGTTTGTAATAAGCTGCTCGAGCATTAAATAATTGATAGCATTTTGTGTAAGTTTTATCAGAAGAGAATTCTGTTGACATATGTTAGTTTTAATCAAAAAAGCGATTATTTATGATCGAATTGGAAGAAAGAAAATATTTCGTAAATCTATCTTTTATTAGCCACTATAAAGCCGAAATATTCATTCGATTGCTCTCATCAGTACATAAATGGTTTCTTATTTATTAATTATGGTTTACTTATTCCCCGCGGTCAGAAATTTTGCATCAGTATTGCTGACTTTCGCAACTGAAAAATGTCTTTCATACTTCTGGAAAGTACGACATTTTTGTCTGGAATTGTCATACAACTGCGACAGTTATGATGATTTTGTGGTTTACGTCGTTCTTCCCATTATCATTTTTGCATTTTTTTATTCTTTCATAGCTCAGGTACTAAAAATCAAATTGACTCCGGATTATCAATTTAATTTAAATATACCCGCCTACGCTTCGCGAGTTAGAAATGCGCCAATTTTAAGTTACTCTCTGTCGCGGCCTTAAGGGGTTTTTGTGAAAAGCATGTCCAGGAAGTGCCTCGTTTGTAATTACACGTACTTAAAACTTGTAACAAATTTGCATCTCCGTGGGTTGAGCGGTGAGCCTAGTGAGCGAGTTACAACTAATGCAAAATTTGACAAAGCAAAAAGTGACAGGAGAATTCAATTTAGAAAAAAGGAAAAAAAAAGAATAATTTCACCCCTGTCAGTCTTAAGGGAAGAACAAGATTGAGACACATCAAAATTAACTAGTACAGTGGTCTCCAAGCAGGTGCCCAATGTAAATGCTTGGAATGGGGTATATCTTCTCTAAAGATACCTTTTATGAAGCTTTCCTTTGAATTTAGTGCATGAACGGTTACTCTAACCTTTAACCAAACCTCAACTGACTGTAGGCTATACAAATTTCTTTACGCTAAACGGAATTATTTGCAAGTGCAAAAACAAATGTCCATATAAATGTTCTTCCAAAACAGTTGTTATGCCCACTTAGATTGCAACGTACGTTATCTTTCAGCAGCGAAACGGAGAAATCTTGAATAGCAGATGTAAATGATGAAAATACTCACCTGAGGAACACTGAGCTGCAGTGAAGATCGATGACAAGAAAAGCAAAATGAGATGGCGCTTAGAATACATGAAGGTGAGTTAACGCGCCAAGTGAAGTTTAGCTTTTCAAAGTGTGTAAGACTATTTGCAAGTAGTTTGGTCTTCAACAATTGGCAAAAAAGTGATATTCTTAAACAAATTGTTGAGTTTTCTAGGGCTCATTATGCGATTTCTCCAAAGAATTCTGCATATTCAATGGCACAATTAGCCTCCTGTGTCCATCTGCTTGGAAAACAGGGGGTGTGGGCAAATCAATAGTACCCCGAAAGGGGTTAGTCAGATAAACAAACAGCTGTCTTGTGAATGTCTTAATTTTGCCTAAATTACGAGTGGTATTTAATCTGTTTCAGTCTAAGAATGCTATTCAGAATTTCGATAGCTTTGGATTTGGACTCGTCATTGTTAGATGCCGCAAAGGCTAGTCACGAGTCAGCTAAACTAACTTGACCTCCGGTTAACAAATGCGAAAAAAGAGAAACAACCACACATAACAAATGGCTCAGTGTGCGCATCTTAAGAAAGTTACTTTTTGAGTTGGAAGGTTTTACTTTTAATGATTCGTCCCTCTATTATTTTTGCTATTTTAATAATCGTAGTAAGCACAGATGCATGGTGAAAATAGTTGAAAGCAGTTTTAACTGCAATTTATTATACGAGTTCATGCAACTCGAATTAATCCAACCAGAGGGATACACAAGTCAATTGTGCAACTATTGCGCCGATAAAACGTATTGTATTTCTGTTTTTGTAGAAACTTCTGAAAAAACCATGAAGCCCTGAATATTTTGTTTTTTTGCTAATTGAAACCACGCATGGAAATATGTTATTAGAAGGAGGCAGTCTGAAGTTGACTTTTAATCAACACAAGAAGCGAATCTTTGCCGCGCGCGTTGGGCATTTATCATGGTTGCTGATTTCATGCGCCAGCTCATTATATTTTTCTTTATTTCCATGCTAACTGCAAACAACTTTTCTGTTGGGAAACCTTTTCATGATTAAAACTCGATACTGTGTAGGTTTTTTTTTCTGTTACCTTACTGTATACTTGTAAATATTGTAATAAAATTGATATGCTAATTTTACCACTGGCAGATTGCAAACGCTATAGTCGAGCTGCTACCAAAGGCAAAAAAAGCAACACTTTCGCTAACAACATAGGAGAGATTTGTAAGAGGTAAAGCTAGTGTCAAGGGATCTTATTCTCTCACAGCATGGCGTTAGAGAGGTATCTATAATGCAAAAAGGTATTTTGAATATAAAAGTTTGCAAGGCTTCAAGTAATAGCTATGGTATTCACCAGTCTCTTTTCCTTGAATAGAGGTTAGACCTCAAAACTTCAGCAAGCTCTCGAATGGGTCAGCACGGAAGAGTGAAGAGAAAAAACATACAGAGATTGGAAGTTAAACGTTTGGAACAGATTTCGCAGCACGCACGCATTCAGCCATTTCCATTGTTTCACTTCACAAGAAAATGTCATTTATTTCCATGAAAGATTGCGAAATACCCTCACTAAAAATAAGTCAGCACGTGTGGCAATTTTTAATTCAAAGACGAAAACTTGCGTAGTTTAATTGATTAACTTGTAATAAGTACATCTGAATAGATCTATTTCAGAATTTTTTTTGTGGAGGATAAAGGCTTCTTTTACAAAACGTGACTCAGCACCTGTTTTGATCACAGCGTAGGTAACAAAAACAACTTTCTTCACTTTGTGAAATGTCATTCTCAATTCCCTTCTCGTTCTGATTCTTGTTTTTTTTTTCTTCTTTTCAAAGACACAACCTTTCATTGTATTTCCAATGAATATTTTGTACTAGAATGACTAAGTGGTAAACCATCTAGGTATACTTATTAAATGATATAGGCAAACAGCTAACAGGTGAAAAGAAAACAAAACAAAACCAGTTGAAAAAATTATCCTCGGTGTCTTGGCAAAATTTTTTCAAAAAGTACTAACTGTGCTCTTTGGTATTTATCGATCACTCAATCGTCACTTCTTTACTGAATGACTTAGGTCTACTTGACCTTAAACTTGCCGTCGATCTTTTAGATGTGAATGAATCGAAATTTGTGGGCATTGAAATTTGTACATTATTTTTCAATTCATCGTTTCTTAATATTTAAGACGACTTGCAATGTTTTGATTTCAGCTATTTATAGTAGTTTTTGTAATAATCATTTCAAGCTTTTTATTTTTTTTCCAGGTGCAAACGTTACCCCCTGTGCGTCAGCCATCCGTTATGTTTGCTGATTTAAAGGGTCATCTCAATTTAACTTTCTTGTCTCCGATCTTCTCCGCGGCCCACTTTTCTTGAAGTAAATATTTTTGTTATTTTCTTCTTGTTATTCGAAGGGATTTTTTTAATCCAAAAACTGCTTGGCAATAAAGGGGACCAAATATATTTGTCGATTCCCTGCTACACCTGTGCCTACACAACTTGCACGAGTCAGTGCATTCAATTGCACTGGTTTATGTAAAAGAAAGTTCGGTGCTCTGAAACCTTGCAGCGCTTTTTTGATACGATAAGTTTATCGCCATAACCTTTTAGCATTGTGTATCGAGGACAATATTTGTCACATTTCCACGCGCTTCCTTTGAACACCTGCTTCGAACGAAACTTCATTTCGATACCGTTCCTTCCCGTCTGTTTGGCTAATTTAGTCCCTCTCTGACTTATCCGATTTGTTCCTGTTATTTCGTCGATCCTCACCTATCATTGACCAAGAACCCTTGGCTTTTGTCGATAAATAACTTGCCTTTGAGATCCTGATGATGATAATTCGAACCTAAAAAGCTAAAGAGTTTTAATAGGGGTTCTTTATTAAAAAATTAGGATATTTTTCTGCCTTTCATGCAAAGCTAGATTGTTTTCTGTTTATTTTGTTATCAATTATTTACTAGTGACAACTATCCAACTTTTCACTGCTTTTATGAGATATTTTTACAACGAGTCAGGAAAAACGAGTGATAAAAAGTTTTCAAACAGTGTCACTTGTAGGAATTCGGAGTTTAATATGTTCACTAATAAAATTAACAACTCTTCCAAGTTACGAAGAATGGGATTTTTTAAAGTAAACATTGAATAAAACTTGATAGGTATGGAGCGAGGGTATGGGAAAATCACGCAAATTTAAATGACAGAGACTTAAAGCGTTCTTCGACTCGTTCCTTTCAAGGGCATAATTTACATCCTCGAGTAACACACTTCGTGCACGCTTTAAGCTTTATCATTTTCCCCTTCGAATTTTTTTAAAATTTCCTTTATTTAAAGGGGATAAATTGTAAACTAAAATTAAGCAAAATAAAAATAGATTGAAAAACAATAGCGTGTTCTCAGAATGCGCGCACGCTCATTCCACTGATTACGTGATTTTAATGCGCAGTACAGGATGCGCAGTGCAAAACTGAGGAGCTACCTTAAGGTTACTGTCATCAAATAAGGGTACCTTCCGGAAAATTAATTCTACGTGCGCAACCTTAAAAGAAACCATGGATTAAACTGGAAATCACTAGAAGGCTTATGTAATATAGATTCTGTAAATGCTTTACTTAATTACCAGTCTCCGTGTAACCGCCGACCTCCAAACAAACTGGACAGTATCACTCAGTGGATAATAGGCTAACAAAGGTTGTAAGCCTTTCTCCTTAATCCCACTGGTTCCTGAGAAAATATATCTAAAGTTAAACAACGTTAAATATTTCAGTTGTTGTCACGCTCCGGGACGTCACGTAGGAGCCTCGCACACCTTTGTGAGTTAATATCTGAGGAAAATTCTGACCAATTTTCATGAAAACCCCAAAATTTTACACACCCTATTAACTCATTTAAGCAGAGGTTACCCGCGTAAAAACAAAAGTCGATTTTTTTGGCCTCCGAAGAATTTTTGTTTTCGCATCTCATTTAGGGAAGTTCCGTAGGGTTTTTTGACCGCGCAAAATTTGGGTACGAACATAGCGCAAGCTTTAAAAGTGTCAACATGCCAAACATATTGCGGCTCAATACGATCGCACGATTGTTATCTGGAAAACAGTTGAACACAATACAGTATTTAGGTGATGGAATCTAGGGTTGCCAGCAACTGCACCCGTAATATTCATAGGCCTTTTACGTCTGAAAAAGAGGTCAACCGAAAAGAAAACACCGTGGGAAAGATTGCCAATAGTGTTAAAGACCCACTATAATTGTGAGATTAGGTTAGTCTTCGAGGATTTAAATTTGCAAAAAGTGTTGAAATAAGAAACAAAGATATACATTATCGCGGAAAGAAAGACATGCAATCTTACCCGAAAAACAGTTGCTTGACACTAATATCATGAAGATCAAACGATATGATCGATGATTTACGGGAGGAACTATCTTGGTTATCTGTTAAGAGTGACGCTTCCAGGGATATGACGTAATAGTCAATTTTCAGTTCTTATTGCAACATTTACGCCTCGTGTTTTGATCGATTTCTTAGTTTTATTAACTGTTCGCAAAAGGAGAACAATTTGTTTTACAAAGAGTACCGCCCCCAGCTTTTGGTTGCACATGAAAAGAAACTAGTTGTTTATTGTCGTGAAAAATGACATTCATTATTATTGCTAACTCTTTGAATTAATTAATTTCCATGTTATTTTATCCTTGACAGCTTTTAAGTCTTCGCAGTCGTTCTCAGTCGCATTCTTTCTTTTTCTTTCTTAATTAACGACAGAATTTTATGCCTAAATCAAATTCTCTCTTCAATGACCAGCATGTTAAGTTAATACTTTTGTTATCATTTTGAGCCAGACAAGTGATGTTTACAATGGTTATCAAGTAAAAAATTGTTTACCAGCAGTTTAATATTCGAAGGTAAATAAGATATCGAATGTTGTTGATGACTATGAGGTATTTTCATATTGAGAGCTGGTAAGTATTTTTTCTTTACTCTTGGATTTTTTTCTTCTTTGCAAGTCCGTCCGCTGTGGTGTGGTAAACAACTCAAACATATAGATTTTCATACAGCAAATAAACCTTGCCGAACTTACAGAATGGCGCGGAGAGGTTTTACATTTGCAGAAGATCAAATAAACAGAAAGGAGTCGACCGTTGGGGATTGTTGTCACCTGTTGTCCGCTTGTTGAAGTAAAGTGAAGCAATCAAGCGAACAAGATTTGCGAAAAGGTCGCTTTTAACCAGTTTGGTGGAATTAGGAAATTCCATTCCATTCAAACTCTGAATATTTACACCATACACCTACATTAGAAGCGTTGACAAAAAGAAATTTACCATTCCAATAGTGCTTGTATACCCTAAAAATACCGCGGTTTAAAACAGCTATTGGTGAATGAACATATATTTACAGAACTTAGATGACAATTAAAGGCGAAAAGTTTTTAAACACCTTAAAAATAAACAAGTTTTTGTCAACAGTACGTCTTTTCTGATATATTTAAATGTTATCGTTAGTTAGTCATATAAGTAGTGACTGAAAAGCCCTGTGCGACGTTGTTAACAGTATCTCTCTATGCTACTGAGTGTATAGATGTATGTAGTGTATCGGTGTTACTGCACCAGGATGTACCCCATGCCTGGAGTGCGCCTGTCCCCATTATCTCCTCCTACATATGCCACATTACCACACGCCACGGCGTCTTCAAAATATCCCCCTGTACTGAACCCTATCCTTGAGTCACAGGTCTTACAATCATTCTCCTGGTTAGCAACGATACCAATTCTTGCTTCAGAATGATAAACGTCTAAACGGTTAACATCAACAGTATTGAATCCTTCCCTATTACAATTTAACTGTAAGGAGGCATCTGAACCAATCAGACTCTTCCAGGTTTCTCGACCAAGTGAGATGGCGCGGTATTGACCATCAGCGATCAGTGAGTACAGAGAGTCGGCCTTTCTGTCAATTACAGTGAACCTGAGCTGTTGTCCGATCTTCATACCGAGGCAGATCTTGGAGAAGGATGTATTCCAGTAGGTCGGTAACTTTATCTCCTCCGAATCAAACTCAGACTCCCCTCCGGGGAGGTTGTATTCAATTTTATTGCTCCAGTACGGGTTGTTATAATGAAAGGTACTCTGTTAAAACGAGAGAAGTTCAAAAGTCGTTAGGCCATTCAGTTTCGCCAAAATAATTTCAACGGTTGTCGGTTTGAAATACATTATCCGATTTAACTTAATTTCCCGAATCACGCTGCACGTTTTTCTCAATAAACGGTCCTCCCTGCTGGCAAAATCAAGATTAATCTTACCTTGGTGCCGTCAATCTTCATGACCGGCGTCCATCCTCCATTTCCACATCCAAAATCTCTCATGTGACAAAGAACAGAGACTGGTTTGGAGTCCAGGTGGAGGGTAACCAGTTCACTGACATTAGACCTATTTCCAATGGATCAATCAGAGGAAGCGAAATATTATGGGTTATCTTGATTATCATCAATCGATTGGTACGCCTGCTTTTAAACAATAAGATATTTGCTGGATTGAATAAGCATATAACGTCTTACTACTTTCTTTATGCCATTGATAGAAATAAATCCAATCTTTCTCTCTAAGAAAACTTGAGGAGAGGCAGCCAAGGAAGATAAGGAAAAGGCAGGCAGATGAATTCATTCTACATTAACACAGCGGTAAAATTATTGCACATGCGCACCATGGTGGATAATTTGATATTGTAAACAAGGAGAATCAAAGTTAGGCGTAGTGTTTCGCAGTTTCTAAGGAAAGTTCGAAGTTTCTAAGGCTGAGACTTATACACATTGTTGTTCTGAACTTCACTCACTGTGTTAGTTTACACTCTCGTCCTTTTTATTTACACTTTTCGCGATGAAGTTGTCCATAAATTTGTCCGCGCTGGCTGTAGTTATTCTTTTTTGTTCTCATGGTGGAGTTGCCGGTAAACACCGAGGGAAATGTGTGAGAAAAGAAAGAACCAGAGCCACATAGGTTATTTATGACGATCACAAGTCAATGTTGATAGCGGACATTGGACCGTGCAGCAAGTGTAGAAGAAAGGTTCTCTCATTTTCCTTTATCACCGAAACGAAGCGTCCGCGTTAAAACAGTTGAGATATCTCACAATAAAATAAAGCCAAGATTTAATGTTCCTCCAAAGTCCTTTTTTAAGTTGTCTTACGCATTGGAATAGTTAGGAATTCAATCTTCTGTTCCTTACCGGTAACGCGAGACACGCGTTCGGACATCCCTCCTAACGTTTTCAAACTCTCGTGCGTGCTCAATGGTTGGCCGCTGTGTTTACTACATTAATTCTTTCAGCATGGCCTATAACTTACCTTTTGAAGTCATAGAGCGCTTTGCAAGACGTAATAGCTACGAGATAGAAATGAAATAATTTTTTTTATCTGTGACACAGTTATTCCTACTTAGCATATCTAAAGCCTAATTTCCCCGCAGTTGTATGCGTTTTGTGTATTTGTTGTGTTCATTTTTCTGTGGAGGAAATGTACCAGCTTTTCAAGCCTTAATCAAATTGTGACATTCACTGACGGCTCAGCCAAGATTTAAACAGAGATTCACTTTTTTCAATCAAGTCCTTTTCCTCTATTTTTTTGCTGATTCCTCACCACTTGGCGAACTCAAAGAAATACTGTAATACTTATTTACTAATAACTACATAAAGCTGGTGTTCATTTTATACAGTCTAAACACAGGACACAAGGAAAAGAGAATCACATGATGATGAAATGAATAGTTGTTCCAGAACAAAGTTTTAGCGACAGGTTATCAGGAATAGGTCGAACAATAATGGCATATTACCTTTCTCACAAAATTCTCCCATGAAACCAGCTTCACAGAGACATTGGTAAGAGTAATATTTGTAATTCGGGACGCAGATTCCTCCGTTTTGACATGGCCAGGACGAACAAGGAGACTAAAATAAGGAAAGAAACATGTTGTTTTTATAAGCCGGGGAATGTTTGATAAATGAAGCCGAACAGCACTGCAAGAACGACACTAAACCAAAAACGAGCTCTATCTGTTAACGTTCAAATTCGAAAAAAACACTTTGAAAAAGCTATTACCAGAATAGAGAAATGATGCGAACTTATGTTTTCTTTGTAGTTCCTAGGGTCTCTGTACTTATCAGAAGACAGCAATTCACACCAAAGCTTCCCCTCTGCTCCTTTGAAGGCCGCCATGTTTATTGAAAGGCACAAAGCATTTTTTAAACATTCAACTATGCAATCTAACAGGTCGGACACAGTCAGTTTTTCAACTTGAGTTACGTTCAGATGATGGAGCTCATCTTTTAAAAACAGACGCTGTTTCAGTGTCTTTTCAGACGGAAACCAATCTCCTTCCAAGGCGTTTATGTCTGAAGAATAAACAGTGAGGATTTACAGTTTTAGTCATTAATAACTTTTAGCCATCAATCATAAATAACTTTTTGCTAGTTCAATTTCGGTGGACTAAGACGTCTTGCTGAAATTATACCCTAAAATAAAGGCTACAGATTGAAGCCTTTGTTCGTCAATAAGCAGGATTCCCTGAACGTTTTCAGGCCTTAGAACTGTTTAACTTATCGCTTGTTTATATGTTTTAGGCACCAGCGTGGGACAAAAGGAAATCATTCTGAATGCTCATTTATAATGGAACTTCAAACCTTTCGTTACCGCGCTCCGATACTCCATCAATGAACTACCGTTTATCTGAGACACGCATCCTGCAAACTGCGAGAATCAGCACTATCTAAAGCATCATGTTATTATAGAACAAGAGAGATCGTTAATGTTTATTTCGGTAATAAATTGGGAAAAGATGTTTCCTTGGTCTGTCTCTATTTACTCTCACGACTCTTTGGACATTGTTGATCATCACAATCAGTATTCAGGGTGTGGCAATTTAAGATTATTGAAGTATGTGCAGGATATCTAGTGTCACTTACGTATCCAGTGTGAAGTTCGTTCTCGTAGAAGAAAATTTTAGAGAACTTAAGCGATAAGCCAGTACACGTTGATGTTTCTGCTTCAAATGAAATGAAAGTTCAAGGTCTAGGAAAAATTATCATGAAAAATTAATTGCATGAATCGTGTGTAATTTCTTTTTCTTAATTTTTGTCTACCTACCTCTAGAAGCTTTGAAAAATTAATATAAAAAGAAGAGAAGTCTTGACTGAGTTGTGTTCTGTTGTAAAGTACGCAGAAAGCGGCTAGAGCACGAAAGTAGTGTAGAGAGTTATATCCGAACTTTATTGCAAACTTTGTTAAGGTAGGACGGTGAGATTGATAATAAATAATAATAAATAACAAAGCATTGGCGGATTAAATGCCAACGGATTAGAGATGTATGTATCTGTTGAAAATTTTTAATAAAACCCGAAGTCTAAATTTTCAAGATGTTCTGAATTGATCATTTGGCATAAGCTGTTTCAGCAGTTAGTCTTCAATCATCAAACACCGATGAAAAGATAGGGTTAAGACTACGAGAAGTGTGGTGATAGTCATATTTTCCAACCAGTTTCCTAAGACCCAAACTTGCCTGACATTCGCCACAACGTTGCTACTTGTATGTGGCTTAGGCTTCAAAAACAGCGTGAAAGCATGTAAGGCAGAAATAAAGATTATAATCTTTGGAAGCAACAAACTTTGTTTTTTGGGTAAGTAACACGCGATCATCAAATATTTGACAATTTGGTCGTTGATATCCTTAGGATAATTTAAGTCGGGTGGTACAAAACAATGTACTGAAACAATTGCTTGCAATAAGCTGCTCGAGCTTTAAATAATTGATAGCGTTTTGTGTAAGTTTAATCTTGAGAGAATTCTGATGACATATGTTAGTTTTAAATCCGAAAAATTACTATTTATGATCAAATTGGAAGAGAGAAAATATTTCGTAAAGCTATATTTTTATTAGCCACTATAAAGCCGAAATATTCCTTGCTCTCATCAGTACAGAAACGGTTACTTTTTTTATTACTTATGGTTTACTTAATACAGGCAGTCGGAAATTTTGCATCAGTATCACTGACTTTTACAACTGAAAAATGTCTTTCATATTTCGTAAAGCTATATTTTATTATTCTAAAATATTTCGTAAAGCCATATTTTATCAGCCACTATAGAGCCGAAATATTCCTTCGACTGCTTTCATCAGTACAGAAACGGCTACTTTTTTATTACTTATGGTTTACTTATTCCCGGCAGTCGGAAATTTTGCATCAGTATCACTGACTTTCGGAACTGAAAAATGGAAAAAAACAAACCGCCTCCGGGCGAATGACCTCCACGACGCAGTGATATTTCATTCGATTCATAAAGGATCTTATTTACATTTTACAGTGCTTATCGATTTAATTTAAATTTACCTGCCTGCGTTTTGCGAGTTAGAAAGTTACTCTCTGTCGCTCAACTGAA
This sequence comes from Pocillopora damicornis, assembly GCF_964200805.1. Classification (NCBI taxonomy): domain Eukaryota; kingdom Metazoa; phylum Cnidaria; class Anthozoa; order Scleractinia; family Pocilloporidae; genus Pocillopora; species Pocillopora damicornis. The sequence continues at coordinate 11,773,770 of NC_142676.1, forward strand.
TAGTTCCAGTGCCGAAAGCTAAATATCTTAATAAATACAGTCCAAAGTAAACAGCCTTAAGGGGTTTTTGTGAAAAGTATGTCCAGAAAGTGCCTAATTCGTTATTACGCGCGCTTTAAACCTGTAACAAATTTGCATCTTCATGGATTGAGTGCGAAGCTTAGTGAGCGAGTTCCAACTGATACAAAATTTGACAAAAAAGGATCGGGAACTCAATTTAAAAAAAAAGAAACAGTAATTTCACCCCTGTCGGTCTTAAAACGAGAACGAGGAAGAGACACATCAAAATAAACTAGTGCAGGTAGTTTCCAAGCAGGTGCCTTATGTAAAATGCTTGGAATGAGGCAAATCTCCTCCAAACATACCCTTTTATAAAGCTTTCGTTTGAACTTAGTGTATTAAAGGTAAATCTAGCCTTTAACAAGACTTCAACCGACTGTAGGCGATACAAATTTCTTTTTATTAAACGGAATATTTGGGTTGAAAAATAAGAATTATTTGCAAACGCAAAAAAAGAGTGTCATTCTAAAAGTTTTTCCTAAACTGTTGTTATGCCCACTTAGATTGCAACGTATGTTATCTTTCAGTAGCGTAACGGAGAAACCTTGAATAGCAGAAGTAAATGATAAAAATACTTACCCGAGGAACATTGGGCTGCAGTGAAGATCGATGACAAGAAAAGCAAAATGAGATGACGCTTGAATTCAGAATACATGATGAAGAGTTAACGCGCCCAATGAAGTTTAGCTTTTCAAAGTGTGTAAGACTATTTGCAAGTAGTTTGGTCTTCAACAATTGGCAACAAAGTGATATTCTAAAACAAATTGTTGAGCTAGCTAGGGTTCAATATCGAAACGATGGCTGACTAAATTAAGGAAAGAACTACCTCATTATGCGATTTGTTTGAGGAATTCTGCAATTATATGGCACAATTCACTTCCTGCGTCAATCTGCTTGGAACAACAGGGAGCGTGGGCAAATCAATAGCACCCCGAAAGGAGTTAGCTAAGTAAACAAAGAGCTGCCTTCTCCTGGGAGACACACCATCTGGTAAATGTCTTAATATCGCCTAAATTACAAGTGATATTTAATAAATTTCAGTTTAAGAATGCTATTCAAAATTTCGATAGCTTTGAATTCCGACTCGTCATTTTGAAATACCGCAAAGCCCAGCTTCCATTTAACAAGTGGGAAAAAAGAGAATCAACCACACATACCAAATGGCTCAGTGTGCGCATCTTAAGAAAGCTATTCTTAGCGTTTGAAGGTTTTACTTTTAATAATTCATCCCTCCATTATTTTTGTTATTTTTTATTATTATAGTAAGCACAGATACATGGTGAAAATAGTTGAAAGCAGTTTTAACTGTAATCTGCTATATGGGTTCATTCGACTCAAATCAATCCAACCAGAGGGATGCACGAAGTCAGTTGTGCAACTATTGCGCCGATAAAATGTACAGTATTTCTGTTTAGTCACTCTTCAACATACTTAGCAAATAAGAAGGAAACTTCTTCAAAAATCATTAAGCTCCGAGATATTATTTTTTTTCTAATTGAAACCATACTGTGGCCTGTGCGGGTCAACAGAAACTAATTGTTTATTTTGAGTTATATTTGTTGTTTTCGATAATTTTTTTTGTTCCGGTTTTTTTTTTCCAAAACCATCTTTTTTTTTCAAAACTCAAATTTTTCTCAAAAACCCAGTTTTTTTTTACCACAAAAACCCCAGATTTTTTTCCTAAACTCAGGTTTTTTTTACCAAAACTCAGGTTTTTTCCCTAAAACCTAAGGTTTTGTTATAAGTTTGACTTTCTGTTAAAACCCAAATTTTTCCTCCAAAACGCAAGTTATTTGTCAATGTCGTACTTTACTGCTGAACGAAATGCGAACTCATTTAAAAATGAACAAGATGGCCGCAACAATCAAGGTTGTTTTATCTCTTTTCTGTTTCATTTTATGGCTTTCAAGTGGAGAGGGCATGATGCCTTCGTACCTACCTGTAATATCGACGAATTCTGACCGCAACTGTCCTATTGAGAGGTACTTCAGTCTTGGATTGTACTATTTAGATATTATATACACGTTACAGACGCAAGCAAGTGATCGTTGCTGTGATCGAGAAAGAGCTCGAAGGATTCGGTGGTTTGATCGGATATCGGCAGATGCATCAAAGACTTCGAGTTGACTATGGCTTGGTGATTTTCAGAGAGACATATAATAGTGTATTTTGATCGTCCGGGTGAGTGTAGTCCTGAGAAGGACTGTTGTCGGTACTGGTGACTGACGTTTCGACAACCTGAGCGGAAATCATTATTAGAGTCAAGTGGCAGAGAGACAGTTCGACAGTTGAGAGGCGATCACGGCACCGGTTAAAAAGAAGGACATACTTTGACGAAGGGCCTAACTTTGTTTGGCATTTAGACGGCTATGAAAACTTAAGTCTTTCTGTTTCAGTATTCATGGAGCTATAGATGGCTACAGCTAACGTATACTATGGCTCGAGGACGGGTCATCAAATAATAATCCTCGAATCGTGGCACGTTACTACCTAGACTGTCTTACGGAAGTCGGTGGCGTTCGATGAACCCTACGTGGTGACAGAGGAACTGAAAATGTCAACGCTACAGCGATGCAGCGTTTTTTTAGGATGGAGGGTACAGACTCAGTGGCTGGAGAGAAGACTTTTCTGTATGGGTGTTCAGTCTCCAATCAACGAATTGAAGCTTGGTGGTCTTTTCTTCGAAAGAATGGTACTGATTGGCGGATCAATTTTTTCAAAAACCTAATGGAGGTTGGTTTATACTGAGACGATGATCCACTGCATGTAGAATTTCTTTTCGCTCTTCACAGCGAATTTCTTTACTATCTCGAGAGTATGATATAAGGTATTATTTGTATGCTTAAAGTGATATGATGTAAAAGGTAAATTCAGTAACTCAATATGGCACTCAGCTGGCCTTCTTCAGGCATCTTACATGTGTTAATGGCATACAGTTTGAAATGACTTTATTCAATAGGAGGTTACGGTCCTCAACCTTCAAAAGTAGACTGAAATACTTTGAGCATAAATTGGAGTCACACCCATGAAAATATATTTTGATTCTTTCAAGAAACTCCTTTCATTGTTCAGAGACGGCAACTGAATTAGTCATTTAGTTCCCACAAGTGTGGATTATACATAACAAAATCAACATTTTCAGTTAGCTGGGCTAGTTTCCTGTAGTTCCTGGCTAATGTTGAAACATGTTTGCGCCTTAGGTCGCATCGCTGCGCTGCTCATATTCACCAACTGATCTTGCATCTTTCTTTATGGAAGAACCGCGTCGCTTCCCGTACAAAATCGAAGGAATCGACACAGCAATTTGTGCTCTTTGCTCTTGATATGGTGTTTGAGCTACCTTGAGACTTTGTCTTCTTGTTGATCTGCAGCTTTTACCTCGAGGTTTTTTAGTATGTTGGTATGGGTTAGAGGAAAAATACTGTACACAGCTTGGATTTCTTCGGGGTTAACGCCACCCCAGAAGGATCACATTCCTTCCCTAAACTTGGTGATGAACATGGAAACATGGCACATGAACATGAACATGAACATGAACATGGCTTGGAAATGAATTCAGTCTCAGACACTTACAGAAGAATTTTCTTTATGTTTAAGGAATTTCCTCCATTCTTCTTCGTTTGGCGTCTAGGCCTTCCAACATGTAAATGTTTAATTGCTCTCTTACAGAGGCTTCGGGATCATCTTCCAAATGCTGCCATGGGGGATGACACAGGACCCCTTCAAGGTATTTGTAAGGGTCGATTGCTACACCAAAGAACTCCTGGTTGGGCAAGGTTTCATCATGACTGCTGCCATTAGACGCTGATTGAGCACTGAAAACCCCAACTTCAACATTATCTTTGCGCAAGAAAATGGGAAATTGTTGTTCAGACATGCAAAGCACTGATGATTCGACAGACTTTATATCTTCTTCCGGATAAGGTAAGGCCTACTGAAACATAAAGAAAAATGTTCCAGATTGGTGGAAAGTGATCCCATCATACAATGCCAAAATTATGCAGTTGGGTGGAAATGCTCTCCTGACGAGACCAAGGATTGGATGGCGCACATAAACCGTTACTCGTCGCTCTTGTCAGTTGCTGATTCATCCTAGACAAGGTTCATCCTTGACATTCTAAGCGTTTGTCTTCGATTGTTTGCTTCCTTGTCCCATTTTTTCTCTTGATCTGCCGCTTAAGATGCCTAATAATCTGCCTGAAGCTTATCGTTCAGTTCTTTACGTCCTTCAGATGTCCCAATCAACCCATCCCTATCATGCATTACTGCTGAGTTACCATGTGTCAGGCGCCCAGCAGATGTTCCGCTACACTAGCTACACAAGATTGGTCGTTCTCCTTTGCCAAAAAAAAAAAAACAAAATAAAACAAAACAAAATAAAACAAAACAAAACAAAACAAAACCTGTTGAAAGAATTACCTTCAATGTCTTGGCTAAATCTTTTTCAAAACGTACTGACTGGGCTCTTTGGACTATATCGATCATTCAATCGTCACTTTTCTACCGAATGACAGGGACTTTAAGTCTACTTGACCTTAAACTTGCCTTCGATCTTTTAGATGTAAATGAATCGAAATTTGAAGGCATTGAAATTTGTATATGATTTTTCAATTCATCGTTTTTTAATATTTAAGATGAAGAAAAATGTTTTGATTTCACTTTTTCATAGTGGTTTTCATCGTAAACCTTCATGTAAAGCTAGTTTGTTTTCTGTTTATTTTGTTATCAATTATTTACGAGTGACCACCATCCAACCTTTCACCGCTTTAATGAGATATTTTTACAACGAGTCAGGAAAAACGAGTGATAAAAAGTCTTCAAATAGTGTTACTTGTCAGAATTCAGAGTTTGATCTGTTTACTGGTAAAACTAACCTCTCTTTTTAGTTACGGAGAATAGGACCAACCGATTGAAATCTTACTGCCACTAAAATTAATCTAAGTCAAAGCTATGGGATACATCTTGCTGCAATAAGAACAGACTTATGCAATGATCAAAATAATTAATCAATTTTAGAATCACTAAAATTTAGTTTCAGAGAAAAAAGTTATTAAACAACTCTTTGTTTGAACTTTCCTCAAGTTCTCCTTAAATACCGAAAAATACAATAAAAGAGATAGGTCACTGTTCTTGTTTAGGAGATATGATGGGCAAAGCTTACCCCATTTTTGCCTGTAATGGCACTAATCACGCGCGTCACTTCATCGATTCACGGTACATTTTTCTGCAGCCGGAAGCAAGGGTTTTTTATGTAAACATTGAAATAAGACTTGATAGGTAGAAATTCTCAAGCGTATGGAACAATTTGATATCTAATTTGTGGGAGAGTTACGCAAATTTAAACGATAGAGACTCGAAGTGTTTCTGCATCTGATCGTAATCTGCATCCTCGAGTAACGGGCTTCGTGCACTCTTTTAGCTTTATCTTTTTTCCCTTCGAATAATTTTTTTAAATTTCGAAAAAAAGGTTGCGGCTATTCATCGTGGTGAAAAACAATAAAAGCTAAGTTTTTTCGTTTGTCTCACGATGTAGTCACGTGTAATGTAGATCGCGACGTTTCGACTGTATACTGCTAGTCTTATTCAGGCGATGAGGTCGACTGGTCATGCGTGATCTCATAGCGCATGATGCTCTGCTATGATTAGTTGTTTTTCCAACAGCTTTGATTGGTGTATTTCGATCCTTGCTGTTTCACTCAGTGATTTACTCCCTCGACGGTCCGCTGTCGCGCGGCTCTCTTGTTGTTGTGTTTTTTGATCGTGGGCATCCACGCTTCTGGAATTTCTATTCCACTATCCCTGTTGATGTTTTCAGGGTGAAGTCTTATAAAACATTAAGACAAACGAAAAAACTTAGTTTTTAATTTTTTTTTTTTTAAATTTCTTAATTTAAAGGGGATAAATTGTAAACCAAAATTAAACGAAATAAGTATAGCCATAACTGGTCCATGGACTGAAAAAACAATAGCGTGTCTTGGAATGCGCGCGCGCTCATACCGCTAATTACGTGATTTTTAAGCGCGGTACAGGATGCGCAGTGCAAAGCTAAGGAATTTACTCAAGGTTACTGCTAACAAATTAGGGTACCTTCCGGAAAATTCGTCCTACGTGCACAACCTTAAAACCAGGGATTAAACTATAAATCACTCGGAAAGCTTATAGAATATAGATTCTGTAAATATCACAAATTTTCACAATGGTTCTTTAGTGTGTGGATGGTGTACATGCATAGCAGGTACAAGTGCTACTTGTAACCATATGATTGCTGTATTGTATAAAGTAGATTATGCAGTGCAGAATGGATACAACAATCCTGCCTACACATCAATTCCATGTGGTTGGAATCAGTCCACACGTAAAGATGTAGAGCCCAGCAAAATTATTGATTTGAACTTAAGAAGAGACAAGGCTTCAAAAGCTCAAGCAGATAGTGAAGGACTGATAAACGAAGCATGGCTGAATTTTGATCCCAGAAAGGAATGCCAGCGTGACATCAGTGAACAAAGAAAGAAGTCATTTTTGGAAGGCCTAAAAAATAAAGCCCCTGATGCTCAGATTGCAGGAAAAGGTTTACTTGACTCATGGAAAGCAAAGATTGGAGAGGCTTTGAGTATTTCAGTCCTATTTCTCTCCTGAAACGCCGGACAGGTGTCCCAGCGGATTTGGACCCCCCAACAAAACTGAGTGAAAACGTCATCCTTGACGTTCTAACAGAAATAGATAATACTTTACGTTCCAATGCGTACTAAAGTATGTTTTTCATTCAGAACATGCAACTGGCAGCTGGAAATGACCCGTCGGACGTTTTGTTTTGACCAAGGGAAAATAGGCAAGTATTTAGTTTAAGGTTCGGAGAAAGGTAGTTTTGAATCTTTTCCGCGATAGTCGAACACCGCTAGATTCAACTAGACGCATAGCGTGAACTCGGGCTTTCAATATCGCACATCTGGAGTTTGCCATTGTTACTGTCGTCACGCAATTTTGTCATTGCCGGTCATGAATAAGTCAACTTGTGTTTATTTTTTTCTGCTGGAGTGTAATGAATGTTGTTATGCTACTAGACAACAATCAAAATAATATATTACCATATAGGAATAGGTTCCTACAGATGCCAAAGGTTGAAATTTAAGGACTTTTCAATGCCCACATTACCTTTACAATAGATAGCAACTGCAGTACATCCTATTGTCAATACGAAATTGTTGAAATTTTCAGATATAAGTGATTTAAAGGCTCTATCTGAGGAGGTACGGTACTGATATCCTTCTACTGTAGCTTCTTGATGAATAGTACCAGTGTAGCTTTCACTGTATTGAAGTTCATAGTCAGTCTCTAACACATTTAAAAGTGTGGGTAAGTCTGTCTGCATTAAAAATGATTGTCTGGTTAACTGAGACAGACTTGAATACAACCGATTTCCAATTTTCATTATTGACGCGAGATCATCAGCAGACTTGATTCCTTGTTTGTTATTGTAAATCAAAGAGTATAAACTCATTGCAACACATTGTTGTCCTGAATTTTGTCCAAATACCAACTCATTCGCTTGTGTTACGGGAAAATTTACTGATTTTTCCGTATGGTTGTTATTCGGAACATATTTATTCGTAAACTTTCACATTTAACCATTTCAAGTCCTTTCATTTTAGTAAATCAAAAAATGTATAAGAACCACAGTAGCTTTTGGAATAGATTTTTGTTTGTTACTCCCTTTCATTATATGCGCCTACCTGTCGGTGCTTTTGTTATTTATTACATGGGTTTTTTAGTTAAATATAAGTGTTAATGGTCTTTTTGGAAAAATTGGTTTTCTTGGTAGTTAGCAGCTGAGTTTATACTCGTGACTTTAATTTCTTTTCGTACGATAGTTTCCACACCAACACTGCATAGATAAGCAGAAACTTTTAATTGCTTTTCTGTTTTTATTTCCTAAGCTGTTCTGCTGTAATCAAGATAGGTATTATTTTCTATACCAGAGCTGTGAATTCGCACCTAAGTTTCCTACTTTAATGGCCTCGAGTTTATTGCATCAGTCTTTTAATTTTGAGATTATTTTCGTCGTAGAAACAGATGGAATATCTAAGTAATTTTCGTTTATCTTCGAAGAGACCTTTTCCGCTCCTTTGTGTCCTTATTCAAATATTGCGATTTGTGTAACAATAACACCTCACACCAGTTAGTTCATAAATACCTTGTACAGCTTTGATGATTACAAACTTGAGTACGCTAGAGGTATGTCGCTTGTTGACCTGACCTAGAATAAAAGTCTATGGTGGAACCAAAACGCTGTCTCATCCTTGACGTCCGTACAAGCTCACTCAAAGAAGATCTCCGTGTGCCAGGAAATCGTGACGAGTTTCCGTTCTCGTAAGCCGAGTGGTCTCTACCGAGCTATTTTCCCCCGTTTGTACGTTTCCCGCGAAAGTCCAATTAGAGCGAGCGAAAACCCTATCGTCACACTTGGCTATATGGTGCCGTTATTGCTTTGCTAGGGTCAATGTACATTGGAGTAGGACTAAGGTTTTCCTCGATATCTGGACTCAGTTGAAATTTACAATAGTTTGATACGTGTGTCTGACTCTTATTAAGACACATGGGTCTATTACAAGAGAACAGTGATAAATACCGACTTGCTCTACACTCCAATTTAATTATTCTTTGATATACCCTCACAGAATAATGCAACAAATACTTCTTCTCATGTTGTGTCACTTTATTTAATCTTACCCTCTTCGTATTAAGCTTACAAAAATCCTTTGTAACTCTTCTAACCTTCACATAACGACGTAGTCACGAGGACTTCGGTATCCTTGGACGAATACGCTCATAAACAAATTCCTTTAGTTTTCTGCCCTTTCTTCTGAGACGTTTCAGAGTAGCATCTGGTATTCTACTGGGTTCTCCATCACGTCTTAATACACGGTTGTGTTTACATGTAAACATAATGTTAGATAGCTCGTTTAATATAGCAGGTTTCGCTTGATATTTCTCGATAAAAAGTTCACTAGTAAAGGATCGCTTGTAAATTGATCTTTCGTAAAGTTCGCGGACCGAAGTGTAAATTTCAAAGATTTTGTCCAGCGCGCAACGACGGCAACAGTGCAGCTCACGGAATTCCGTCTTGCTTCAAGTTACAAGATGCATTCAGTTAGTTCACAGACAAGTATGGAAACTTCAGCTGAAATATTTTTCATACCAGCGTGATCAGAGGAGACCCTTCTCTTCGGCCTTAATTTGCATATCAAAAATTCATTACTTTGTACTAAAGAATTCTCAAAAGGCAGGCGTTCATCGGGCTAAAAAAGCATATCAGTGCATAGTCTATACACCAATCAGGTCACTGATTGTCTCAAACCCGCGGGTATATCTCTAGCTTCCATCTACCAACATCTTAAAAACAACGCAAATCCATGTGTTTTCTCAATTGCGCTAGTATTTATAAGTACATCTGGATAGATCTGTATTAGAAATTTTTGTGGAGGGTAAAGGCTTCCTTTATAAAACGTGACTTCCATTCAGCACCTGTTTTTGATCACAGCGTAGGTAACAAAAACAACTTTCTTCACTTTGTGAAATGTTATTCTTAATTCCCTTCTTGTTCTGATTCTTGCTTTTTTTCTTCTTTTCAAAGACACAACCTTTCATTGTATTTTCTTTTAGCATTTTATGTAATGTTTAAAAAACGAGCAGGAGTGTTTTATCGGGTTTTTGACCCGATAAAACACGTGCTGCGAGTTTTTTGAACGGCTTCAAAAACATTCTTGGAAAAGCGTGTGTCAAGAGAGATCATAACAATTATGCTTTTGTGAATGTTAGAAATTAGCATACGAGAAAAACAGATTTCAGTTTCAGATGATGTATTGTCTAATACGCCTTTACCAGATTACTGTACTAATGGAATAGAGAATTTTTCCAGATGTGTATTTCACAACTGTACTATTAATTTGGTGCAAAAGTAAATTTACTGTGTGAAATTTGTTGAAAGAACATTAAATATGTTCCCACCATTTGTTGTGTCAGTTTCTGTGTTGATAATTAATTAATATTCATAAGTCACGTGCAGAGTCTTTCTATCTGATAAAACACCGCATACTAATAAGGATGAGATTTATCGATATAAAGTCACTGCACGTGATGTATTATCTACCGTTTGATAGGTTAATGGGCTTATGAATTATTAATGAATTTTTGAAGCTGGAATAACTGAGTGATAAACCCTTAAAGTAACTTTATTAAATGAGATAGGCTAACAGGTGATAAAAACCTCAATCGTCACTTAGCTGACCTTAAACTTGCCTTCGATCTTTTAGACGTGAATGAATCGAAATTTGTAGGCAATGAAATTTGTACATGATTTTTCAATTCATCGTTTCTAAATATTTAAGACGATATGAAATATTTTTATTTCACCTAATTATAGAGGTTTTTCTAATAATAGCAAAATTTTTTAATATGTTCAACAAACAACTTGGACGTGACTATCAAACGGCACCTTAGGCGCATGTGCAGTCAAACGCTGCCCCTGTGTGTCAGCCATTCGTTATGTTTGCTGTTTTTAAGCGTTATCTCAATTTAATTTTCTTGTCTTCGATCTTCTCTGCGGCCCAATTTTCTTCAGGTAAACATTTTTGTTATTTTCTTTTGGTTATTCGAAGGTTTTTTTTTTAATCCCAAAACTGCTTGGCAATAAGGTGGACCAAATACATTTGTCGATTCCCAGCTACACCTGTGCCTACACAATTTTCACGAGTCAGTGCATTCAATAGTACTGGTTTATTGTAAAGGAAAGTTCAGTGCTCTGAAACCTTGCAGCGCTTTTCTGATATGGTAGGTTCATCGCCATAACCTTTTGGCATTGCATATCGTGTTCTCGGAATACGAATGCGATAACTGTTGTCGAGGGCTTGAGAACTACCCCTATGTGTTTGCAAGGATTTTCATGCAGCACGCTGTTATAAGGATTAATACATGCATACAGAAAGATAGTTATCATATTTAGCCTTTTCATAGTCAAGCTTCGTTCAGAGTATCAATAGTATTATTTTGTCTCAAGAGAGTATTACTGTATGATTTACAACATTACAGATTTCAAGCCATCAAACTCTGAGTATCGAAAGATTTAATATCAAATTCTTCTGCTTTTACTTTAGACTTTTTTACTTTAATTTTTTTCGCTGGTTTGGTTCATTTGGCAAGGTTAAGGAATAGCTGTTGAGAATATTAAGATTGAAATTTATGTAATCCCTAATTCGTACATGGTTGATTTACATCAGTAATTGCCGTTAATGTAAAATCATGTTTTATTGAAGCATTAGGCGACGACACAAGGAAAACGCTTTCATTACTTGCCACAAGTAAGGGAAGTAATTTTTAAAATCATTCGCCTCTTATTCAATCGATCACTCAGTTTTTCTCGTGAAAAGAAAACCTCTCGGAATGGCCATAATAGACAAAAAACTGATTTCATGCGCCATCTCGTTTTCTTTTTCTTTCCATTCCTGTTAACTGCGATCATCTTGTCTTCAGGGAAATATATTTATTATTAATGCCTCGACGAAATTAAAGTTTCCTCTGCTACTTTGCCGTAAAAATGAAGTGGTGATTCAACATGGAAATTTCACTTCTAGAAGATTGCAAACCTGGTAGTCAAGCTTTTGTCAAAGGTCAAAAAAGCGACAATCTTCCGAAAAGCCTCAAGACGAATTGTAACAGGCAAAGCTACTGTCAAAGGATCTTGTTGTCTTACAGCAACGTGTTTTCGCGATTTATTTCAAAAGGACTTAAAGCCACTAAGTCAAGTGCCTTAGTCTAAATATCCTTTAACTTTGTGCGTCACCGGTCAATGTGTTGTAATTATAATATTCTATAGTCTTAGAGTGGATATATGATCATGATAAAAAGTTCGTCTGAATATGAGTATGGAAGCCTTGATATAATAGCCATTGTTTTCTATAGTTATTTCTGCTTTGATGAATAGACCTTTCATTAAACTTCAGTATGGGTCAGCACATAAGAGGGAAGATAATTAACCACACAAACCGATTGAGAATTGCAAAGTACAGGAAATTGCAATTTATATCCATCACAAACTGCGACATTTTTTATTAGGTGTTGCAATTTAAAATTCGTACGCAACCCTATATACAATGATTACATCGGAATAGATATAAAATAAATCATTTTGTGAATGATGATACCACATTTTCAAGCTTGTCCACTAAGCAGTTGTTTCAGGCAACGCGTTGCGTAACAAGAGCTAGTTACAAAATTTGCTAAATTATTCCTCGTCTGCCTTCTCGTTCTCATCCGTTTTTGTGTCTCTCTACTGGACTACAAATACTTAACTTAGTTAGTTGACGGGGGAGGTAATTAACCAATAGGCAAAACAAAAAATTCCAAAAAGCAGTAAGTTGAACATAATAATTTCAATGTTTAGGCCAAATTTCCCAAGATGTACAACTGAACCAGTCGATAATTATTGATGCTTCATTAGCCATCTTTCGACGGAATGACAAGGAATCTAAGTATAGCAGATCTGACACCTACCTTTGAGCTCTAACATGCGGGTGGGTAGAAATTTGAGGGCCTTGAAATTTGCAATTAGTATTTTTGACATTTTTTTTTAAACTATAGTCCGTTTATAAAGGTGATGTATAATTTTTTTTATCACTCGAGTGAAAAAAAAAGTGTTTTGGTTCTTTCTCCTTTAATTTTCCTCTGTCCCTTCAAGATGCAAGTCTGCCCTTGTTCGCGTGTATACTTCTTTACTCTCACCTGTCTTTTGAGGGATTCAAATGTGCTACATTTTTGTATAATTAATGAGTTGCAAGGTTAAGTGACTGTCATCAATTTGTTACAATTTTACGAGATACCCATATAAGAAGAAGAAAACTGTCGATTCTGTGACTATAGCGCAACTAAAACCCTCTATTTCTATTGAGTCATTCAAATTTTGATTGAACAAATTAAAGGCTCTCATTCCTTCAATTGAATCGAAGCTTATCAGCTGAATTACAGTCTTATCAGCTAATCCGAATTGACTGGTTGCCGGTTTTCTGCGTGGTGCGTGACCTATGTTGCTAGTGCACAAAAACAAGCAGCCAACTGTGTCGCCAGTGAGCAACAGAAACGTTTACTGCAGTTCAGTCAGAATTTATTCCATAGAGCAAACTAATAGGAATGTACCTTTGTCTAATCGGCCATCAGTCATGTCTGCGGATGTCAAGCGCAATCTCGTTTTATCTTATTTGTTTTTTGATATTTGCCGCAGCCAACTTTTCTCTAGGTTAATACTCTTACTATTTCCTGTATATTAATGGTTTCTTTTTTTTTTTTGTCTTTTATATATTTTAAGTCCCAAAACTGCTTGGCAATTAGATCTTATAAGCTGAACCAAAGGCACCGGGCGGTCCTCAGCAAAACCTGTTACTTCATCGAAATTTACACCAAAACTACAATATATTTTTACACAAGACATTTAATAGGCAAGCCTATTGACCTTAATAAAGGCATTCGTAATAATCTATTGTAATCTAAGATTTAATCGACTGAAATCTTACAACGATTTTGTCATGCGATAACATCATTGCTATAGCCTTGTACATTGTATATTCAGGAGAATTTTATCGCATTATTCGACAAAAACATTCCTCTTGTGTTTCTCACACCAGGAATAAAAAGTTCGGAAGAAAGATGGCGTCCTCTCAGACAGACATTTAAACAGCGTCAGTTTTCAAAAGAAGAATTCCATTATCTGAACGTAACTCGAGTTGGAATGTTCACCTCGAACGACATGTTTGATTGCACATTTGAATGTGTCAGAAATACCCTGTGCCTTTCAATAAACATGGCCGCCTCTAGAGGAGCAGATGGAAAGCTTTGGTGCGAATTATTGTCTTCTGATAAGAACAGTGCCGACGCCGAGAACTACAGCCAAAACATGAGTTCGCATCATTTGTTTATTCGGGTAAGAACCTTTTTGATTCTGAAGCAGTATGTATCTCATTCGCATCAACACATAAACAGATGAAAACGACGCTCTGAACGGAAATGCTGTTGGTAATCATTCTAAAACTATATGCTTCACGTGTCGCATCTATTGTTCAAGTATTCGTCGGTCTTAATGGTCAATATTCCTGACTTATTTCAGTCTCCATGTTCTTCTTCGCTGTGTCAAAACGGAGGAGCCTGCATCCCGAATTACGACTTCAACTCTTATGACTGTCTCTGTGCACAGGGTTTCGTGGGAGAATATTGTCAGAAAGGTAATTGATATGTCAGTATTCCCTCATCTCTTTTTCAGCGATTCGTGAGCACCAATTTCCCATCAGAAGTGATTTATTTGACGATTCACGCGTGCAACTCCCTGAAAATACCTGATCAGATACATCACTGTACGCGCGCAGAATTAGTTTGATTATTTCATGCTCGAACGCTTCCTGCTATATTATTCGCATCTACGTTAGCGGTAGAGAAATATCAACTCGCTTTATACATAATCAAACATATGATACATAGAAGAAGTCAATTTTGAGCATAGAAACGCTTCACGACATTGGAAATTATTATCAACAGAAGGCGAGGTTCGAACACGGGTAGTGGGTGGTTGACTCAATGTCCTAACTTTTGTGGTTTGTTTACATCGAAATTCACTTGACACTACACGTGAACTCTAAAGTCTAAAAGGTGAATTGCAACACGCCCTTGAAATTTTTCGCGACTTTAATTTCCTTGGCCAAGACAATCTTCTTTCACTATGGATATTATATCTCTCTTTACTTTATATTAGCCCCCTGACCGTACAACATTTATTTGATCAACGAACTGTTGAGGAACCTGGCTCTGAAACATTACTCCGCCGAACCAGTACTAACACTCACTTGCTTTTCATTCGGGGACAACTATTACAAACAAGCTAATGGCGTAGCCATGGGTACCAAAATGGGACCCAGTTACGCCAATCTTTTCGTAGATTTTATCGAACACCAATTTTTCAGGCAAATCAATGGCCCCAAACCTGGACTCTACGGTCGCTTAATTGACGACTGTATCGGCGCAACCTTCTCTACCAGAGAGGAGCTAATTCAAATTATAACTGTTGCCAATTCCTCTAACCCAGCTCTAAAATATACCTGGGAAATTTCCGACATTTTTTTGACTTTTCTACATAACAAAGTTTCAACTGAAGGCAACGGCCAATACTACAAACCTACAGACTCTACAGACTCACATAGTCACTTGTTGTATTTATCTTCACATCTATCATACATAAAGAATTCTGTTCCTTTTCTCGCTTTCTTAGACTTCTTTGTTTATGTAGCGACGGCTCTGATTTTTCCGACAATTCAGAGGCAATGTACTAGTTTTTCGATAAACGTGGCTATCCTGTTTCTGTTGTTAAAGCGGGCCACCACCGCGCCCAACAAATTGATCGACAGTCAGCACTACAAACGGCACAGAAGGTAGATGCCGACCGCACTCTATTCACCCTCACAACTACACGGTGAAATTCGTCATTCTAAAAATCGTTTTAAATTACTTCAACATGATTCAGAGACTGGCTTGATCTTTTCGTAACTTTTACTAATTTCATTTAAATGTGACAAAGACAACTTTTTGGTCAGAAGTTTATTACAAACAAATGCGCACCTGTAACTTTCAAATGCGGTCGCGCACGATGCAAAACCTGTCCTTTCATTCACTACGTAAAGAAAACATCAAGACCTGGGGCTCCATTTAGATTACTGATCACTTCACGTGCACCCTTGCCAATGTCATCTATTGCATAGCTTGCACTTATTGCAAAAATATGGACATTGTCGAAACAGAATACGACTAGGGGACCGATCCCGAGGGCAACTTTGCGACATCGAAAGGAATGACAAGGACGCATCCAAACCAGACCAGTCGCTAGACACTTAAATCCCCCTAATCATTTACATGGCAGTCTGCAGCCTTTCCGTACATCTAGGCAGCTCGGAAAGTCGCAAAACTTTAGAGCAAAATAAAATCTTTCGAATCGGCATTCTTAGTCCCTACGGTATCAACGAATGCTTTTCATTCAACTAATTTATTCTTGTCTTTCACGTCACCATGTTCACACTAATAGCGTAGCTCCATTTTCTGCATAAAAACACTTACATCCCAAATCTCCTACCCGAGCTCTGACGAGGGGCTAACGCTCGAAACGTCTGCTTTGAAACTCTTTACGAAGCTAATTTTAATTATTAACCCAGTTGATATTTCCAATCATCTTTTTTTCCCAAAGCCGTGAAGTCGTGCAAGGAATTGTATGAAATGTACAGGTAAGTTTGTTTCCTAACATGTTTTTTGTCACTTGAACTCAAAAACTATCATCAAGCAAACCATTTGACGAGATCACTTGTTTTTCTCGATGCAAATGATATCACATTATTACCTGAGCCTCTCCACCCCCCCCCCTCCTCCTATGTCAGTAGAACTTTGTGTTAGTGACATAACCCATTATGCAAACTTCTCTGATGCTTAAGCTCATCTTTGAAGACACATGCAACAACTAATACGTGCAATATTGTAAACGTTATTAAAGAGCAACAGCAACAAAAATGCTGTATTCTTCCCATTGTTGTCGTGTTTTCTTTCTACTATTGCGGTATAGTTGAGTACACTGTGAGACTGGAAGAGAGTGTTGAGCACGAGTGGTCTTTTTTTCAGTGAAATGGAGCACTTACGATGAGACATAAAGTAACCTTCCCATCTTAGTTCCCCGTTAAAGGCGTTCTAAAGGGAAAGTCCCGATATTCGATAGGAGATATACATGTAAAGAGCGAGAAGGAGAAGGCTGGCATTTTAGCAACAAATATTTATCTTTACTCTGAGAGGCACTCAAATCTACTTGTTTTTATTGTGGGACTGCATCTATCTATTACATCATAAAGACAAAATCATTATTTTTGATACGTAAGTTAGGGTTCTTAATTATTGCAAATAGGTCTGATGTTAGTAAACTGGTCACCCTCCGTTTGGACTCCAAACCAGTCTCCGTTCTCTGTCACATGGGAGATTTTGGATGTGGAGATGGAGGATGGACGCCGGTCATGAAGATGGACGGCAGAATGGTATATAATAATCAGAGCCGACTTATGGCACAGCCATAAATCTTGCAGCGTTAAAACTTAAACAGTATACAGGAGATACGATCTAATACAGATAGCATCTAACTTGAAAAATTCTTATAGGTCTTTTTAAAAAGACAAAATTAGTGACTAGCACGTTTTCTTTTTTTTTCTTTTTTTTTTGACTAATTAAAAAAACATTTTTAAATTAGTCAAAAAAAAAATCTTTGAGGAAAATGCAAGTTGAAATGATCATTCTAAGGTTGGAAACAACATCGGCGAGTACAATTAGTTATGTTAATACCAGTGATGAATATTAAAGAAGCAAGGAAGGGACTCTTTGATTCTTTTTGTTACAGACCACTTTTCACTATAATGCACATTACTGGAGTGATTATAAAGGATACAACCTCCCCGGAGGAAAGACTGGGTTCGACGAGCAGGAAACAAAGCTACCCACCTACTGGAACACATCCTTCTCTAAGATCTGCCTCGGTATGAAGATCGACCAACAGCTCAGGTTCATTGTCATCCACAAGAAGGCTGACTCTCTGTACTCACTGATCGCTGGTGGGCAATACCGCGCCACCTCACTGGGTCGTGACAAGTGGAAAGAGTTGATTGGCTCGCAAGGCTCATTACAGTACAACTGCAACAAAGAAGGGTTCAATGCCGTTTGTAGTTGGAGTGGAAATTCTAAAACCAGAATTGGTATTGTTAGCAACAACCAGAATGAGTGTTCCTCGTGCGACTCAAGGATCGGATTTGGCACAGGTGGTAACCCTGACAATTCGAACACTTGTGGTAATGAGGCAAGTCGAAGTGGTGTGGATAATGGGATAAAACATATCAAAGCCATGGGATACATCCTGGTACAGTGAGGAATTAGAAAAACTCAGCTTATAAAACAGAATTTGCATGCTTTGGTAATCGAATATGTCCACATCGTATGAGTCGTTTGAATCTGTACCAGCAAAAGTTAAGAATTTATCCGTGTAAGCCACAATTGTCAGCTGATAACTATTTCTCTTGCTATTTACAACATCATTCATACAATTTTAAAGGCTGAAAACATCGATCGAAGTTCTGGAAAATTCCTTGAAATTTGTTTCTGAACAAGGGCACGAAGATTCGTCGTTTCTCAACCTCATTCCTGCCTTTAGCCTGCCAAAATTACCTCATCATTCTTTTTAAAGGATTGAAATGAAAAAAAAAATGTTTTGTAGCCTAAATGTTTATGTAAACGATTATTCATTAGAATAGAATACCCTGCTCCAGAGGACTTTTCCGTTGTCCTCGGCGGAATAAACCAGCGATTGAGTAATTTTCAATACAAGGCTAAAAGCGCAGAATGTCCAGAACCCAAAACCAAGATAGCCTGACAGAATGCTAATCTAATAAAATCCTCGGTGGCACCGAAATGCAATGATACTTGAATGTAACTTTCCTCCTTAACTCTTAATGCCTTATTCCTGTGCAAGCCCGTATCCCTGGGTTCTTTCCGCTATGCCTATTTATCCACCCTTCTGCTTGCCTCTGACAATTTGAGGGAAGAAATAGAAAAGATCCAAAGGTTTTTTCCGGTAGGTATAGAAAAACGGGAAAACTTGGTATTTCCCATCGAAAAAAATTATTCTTCTTCTAACTTCCGCATTATCAAAATTCATAGCTCCTTTTCCTTTTTTATTAAAAGCAGTTATTGTTGTTTCTCCCATCGTTAGTTTCTTTTACTCTGGTTGTAATTATTTGTTTGAATGGTCTCTCAAGTACCGAATACCAGCATCATGAAAAGAAAGTTGACAATTTAGAGTAGCAAATAACTGCTGAATAACAAGATCAACAAAAGAAAGATGGCCATAAGGGTAACAAATAATTGGTTTAAACCAGCTAGTTTATGGCCTTAAGCCCAATTCACTTAATTAATCTTTGTGTTAAATAAAGCAAATGCTGATAACGTAGGCTTTGGATTTAGTTCAACATCACTATAAAATAAAACTTAATTTATATGTCAGAAAATTTACCCGGGGCAAATATTGACCTTAACATATCACTTGCTTTGATATACTAAGTTTTCAGAAAAGCTATACTTTGCCGAATATTAAAGTGAGGAGTAATTTACTTTCAAGGGCAAAAATCATCCCCATCAAATTTTCAAGTTTTCACTTGTTTTTCGTCCTTCTTTTTGAACATACTCCTTCTACAACGTTGCTGAAGAAACAATCATCCCTATATTAATCCCATCACAAACCACGTTTTCACTAACCCTCGAGAAAAGTGGTCACGGATTTCGCCTGATTTATCGTTTGTCGAGAACTTCCTTTCTTCAAGAATGCAGGACGACTTTTATATCTAGTAACTTCTACTTTATTGCCCTCTTACTCGCTGCTGTTCGGCCAATATTGTTATGAAAGACGTCTCCGCGATGCAAATATTTCAAGAGCACACCGACATCGCGATTCGTCAATTCAGTGAAATTATCTCCGTGTCTGAAAAGGTTGGAATAACTTAAATAGCACGAAATTTTTGGAGGTAGAATCCAAATCAGAGATCATGAATTAATGACATTTTGCCGACAGTGTAAATAGGAAAGTCTTCCAGATGTAAATATTTCAATATCACACCTAGAAAGCAGCATAAAAACTGATTGAGATCACAGCTAACATTTTGCTTGCTTCTGTTTGATCATCGCGGGTGACAGATGCTCCTTAGAATGTTGATAACGGTCCGACGACACTGTGACCAGGTAGTTAATCGATAGACGGAACAAAGAACTGTCATACTTTACGTCAATAATGAATTACGTGATCTTTCCTAAAAGGCAGGCGAGAATTCTGCGCTAGTTAAATGAAACGGTCATGCTCTTAGTTATTTTTGATGAAACGTGACAGTAATGAACAGCACTGTTTCATTTTTAGGCGCGGTTCATCAATACTGGAAATCTCTTCGGGATGACAGAACAAGAAAAACAAATAAAAAGTTTGAAGAACATCGAAGTCAAATGAAGCAACAAAATCGATTAAAGAGAGTAAGTATCAGATTGAGAACCATATAAGCAAATGTTCAGGAATGTTGAGCTTGATCCTAGCTATGCAACATCGCGTTACAGCTATTTCTAATAAATGAATCCCTGTATTCGAGCTCTTTTCTATGGTTTAACACGATAAATACATATTTTGTCCTTGATTACATGTCATTTAATTAATTGTGTTGCTTTGTCAAAGAAACTTATCAATTTTTATATATACACTTTGTTTTGTATAATACTCACAATTTAAGTTGAAAAAGAAAAGTGTAATCTTTACCAGAGGGAAGTACATGTATATCTTGTAACAGCAAGGTGTCATTGGTGATAGCCAAAATGCTCCTTGCGCATTTTTTGACACTTTTGTTCTCTGTTTATATCGTTTAGAAACTATCAAGACGCCTTTCAAGCTTAGAGAAGGCTATCTTGTCGGACAACGACAAAGAAAAGGCAAGAGAAATTTTCTGTTCGCCAAATGCCATCGACTTCATGTCATCGGAAGAAAGCGACAACGATGATCCTGCTTCATCTAGGGGTCCGAAACCAAGGAAAGTACGTAAACTGGTGTGGGGGAAAAGTAAACTGAAGAATTTGAAAGCAAAACTGGACGAGGCCTATTTGGAAGGACTTAGCGAAAAGCAGCGTCGTGCAAGTGCACGTTTGACCAGAACGGAAGAGCCATCTGTACGGCCTTGCCCCACCAATGGCCCTCGTTAGGCAATTCGTACCGAAAATTGGACTGAGAGGTTCCTAAGAATAGACATTATTTTAGAAAACACTATAAAGACGTTCATTGTTCTTGGCAAACTTTATGCCTGTTTTCATTTATAGTGCTCAGAACAGCCATTGTAACATTTGTTCAAAAGTAATTTGGAATGCGATTTGTTAAATGATGAAAAGTTTTCTTTCCCAGTCTGACATAGAGACCAAATTAGATGTATATACTACAAGTATTTTGCGAATAGTAGGCTCTGTAATGAATTGAAGCTCTATTTAACTACAACCTTATCTTATGGAAGAAAAATAAATGACGCTTTGGCAAAATATAGCTGTAGTATTTCTTTGACTGAAGGGGAAAACGCCATAAGAGGTGTTCTGTAAATTAATTAATAAGACTTTCCACCTACCATGAACATTATAAGGGTGCGTTTCGGAAAGAAAGAGGGAAAAAAAGGTTTACCAAAGCTAGAAAGCTTCCGCAAGGGTAAGATAAATTTGAATTAACACGTTTCCGAGACGTAAACCTCAGTTTCCGGAACGGTTTCTTGTTTTTCCGCAGGTTCCATCACCCATTCAGTAGAATACGTCAACGGAAACATGGAAAAGACATGACCCGAAATTACGATTGCGGAAACATTTGTTTCCTTTAGCTGAAACTTGACGGAAACATGCACAAAAAGTGGTCCGGTTCCGTTGTATACGCAGCAACGGAAACGCGAGAAAACGTCAAACGTCATAACGTTTTATGGAAGAAATAAAATTATCTGGTCCGAAAAATGAGCTGGTACACGTAATAGGTACTCATTACGGATGTCTAACTCAGGCTATCGGTTGGCCATCTTATTTTCATAAGTTAGCAAAAATTTTTTTTTGTTTATCGCGAAACAAGTAATGATATAGATTTCAGATTAACAATACAACAACACGGTACAAGACTATAATCCTAAGCTAACCTCAAATCTCATTAAGATGAATCGAACGCACATCAGTAATCTTTGGTTATGACTTCAGTGTAGCTAATTACTGATGCAGAACATTCACGAAAATACTATCTTCATTAGCGATTGGTTGCCACCTAAGAATACATTGTTTTTGTAACCTGCCAATCTTCCATCATCGATTACACCGTTTTCAACATTAAATATTTGCTTAAAATAAAGAAGAAAATATCATGTGCGCTGCTAACAACTTCATACGAAAGTCAAGGCAGACAAGTTTATACCTTGAGATATTGTGTTTCTCCCTCTTTCCAGGTATTGGACAATACTCCTGTTAAAGCCTAGCCAGAACACTTTTCTCCACGTTTCAAAATTCCCAAATAAACTCGGAGGAAAGCTATTATCTCACGCAAATAAGAAAACCTTTTTATTTCTGGATATTCATAAATTACCTCGCGTAAGACTAATGTCTCTTGCCTCATTTGCCCCCCTAGTAATTGATTCAATCTTTATTCCTCTTCCATCCATGAACCATGAATTGTGACCGCAGAATGAGTGTCAATCCATTTTCCATATGCATGTAATCTAAGTGGTTATAGGGTACAATAAGTTAATTCAAATGGTTGTAACACGGTTCCCTTTCGGCAAAATACTTTTTGTAGTTCCAAGCACCCCCATTACGCACTTGATTCGAATAAGTGGTTATAGGGTACAATAAGTTAATTCAAATGGTTAACACGGTCCCCTTTCGGCAAAATACTTTTTGTAGTTCCAAGCACCCCCATTACGCACTTGATTCGAATAAGTGGTTATAGGGTACAATAAGTTAATTTAAATGGTTGTAACACGGTCCCCTTTCGGCAAAATACTTTTTGTAGTTCCAAGCACCCCCATTACGCACTTGATTCGAATAAGTGGTTATAGGGTACAATAAGTTAATTCAAATGGTTGTAACACGGTCCCCTTTCGGCAAAATACTTTTTGTAGTTCCAAGCACCCCCATTACGCACTTGATTCGAATAAGTGGTTATAGGGTACAATAAGTTAATTCAAAGGGTTGTAACACGGTCCCCTTTCGGCAAAATACTTTTTGTAGTTCCAAGCACCCCCATTACGCACTTGATTCGAATAAGTGGTTATAGGGTACAATAAGTTAATTCAAATGGTTGTAACACGGTCCCCTTTCGGCAAAATACTTTTTGTAGTTCCAAGCACCCCCATTACGCACTTGATTCGAATAATGCCCCCCACCCCCCCCCCCCGATCATTTATCATTTAGTGCTCTCGTTAACCATCCGTCATGTCTGCTGATTTTAAGCGCCATTTCATTTTGGTTTTCCTTTCGTCGATCCTCACATACGCCCAATGTTCTGCTGGTAAGTATTTTCACTATTTACTTTCAAGGTTTTCGTATTGCGCTACCAACAATCAACATATCTCGAAATATAGATGGGCACGCCAAAACGTATGTTGAAGCAAAAGACTTAACAATGAATTTTTTTTCACTATTTACTTTCAAGGTTTTCGTATTGCGCTACCAACAATCAACATATTTCGAAATATAGATGGGCACGCCAAAACGTATGTTGAAGCAAAAGACTTAAAAATGAATTTTTTTTCGCTTCTGCAAGGTGTACCTAATTAAAATTTCAGTTTAGCAAAGTATTATCGTTGTTCAGGCCTATTTACTCATATAAGGGGATCAGCACACTATTTTGTTTAACAATAAAGATATTTTTATCGTGATGCGGTCGGTTGAAGTTAAGATATAGTTTAGAATTTATACGAATAATATTAAAGTGAATGTATAATGCTTTAAGTTGAAATGAAGAAGGGTACATGTCGAGTATATTTGCCTCATTCCACGCATTTCCATCGGGCACCTGCTTTAAACCTAAATGTACTCGTTAATTTTTTTGACGTACAGCATTTTCTCCTCAAATAATTCATATCCTTCTCAATCTCGTTCTCTTTTTAAGACCGTCAGGTGTAAAATTAAAATTATATTTTCAAATTTTCGCAAATGAAACTTTAATTTAACTTGCGGAAAAAAAGCTGTTAGAACAGCTTGCATTTCCGTTGATTCTTGTCATTAGGCCCACTGTTCAAGCTATGGAGATGCAAATTTGTTTCAAGTACACCTACAAAAGAACAAAACTGAATCCGTTCTTGACACAAATCTCTTAAGATTTACTATGGACTAAATTTTACTTAAACATTTTTAATTTAAAAAGGCATTAAGCCTTTACCATCGGAACCATTTAGTGTTGAGCAACAGAGAAAGTATTAGTGCACTTTGAACTCGCCAGACGCTGTCGGGTAATTATTTAAATTCGATAAATAAACATAATCCCTTCTAAACCAGATATTTTTATGGATCAAATGGAAATATCTCTGGTGGCTCGTAAAATTTTTTCGTTGGGAAAATTTACTTTGAGTGTACTAAGGTGCATTGCTCGATTAATTCGCAAATGAAATCCTTCACCTGGTGGCGATTGGTTTTTTACACCTGTTCTTCGTATGGACACAAAACGGAAAATGACAATAAGAAGAAAGAAAGAAAATCAGTGTAATTTTCAAAATTGCTGGGTAATTTAGATAAAAATCTGGCACTTTCAAGAAGTTTGAAAGACATTTTCAGTTCCGAAAGTCGGTGATATTAATGTAAGATTTCCAATTGCCGCGTAACAACTAAACCTGCCGGGCAATTAGCCAGAGCCTAACATGGGTCTTAAATATGCGTACATTTAACCATTTATGTACTTAAGAAAGCAGTTGAAGAACTTCTTCGCCTTTATGGTAGCTACTAAAGTAAAACTTAAAAAGAATTCGATCATAAATGATAGTTGTGTATCGGAATTAAAACAGGTCTATGTCATCAGAATTCGCTCAAGAGATAATTAACGTTTGCAAAACGCTATCAATTATATATTGCTCGACTTGTTGAAAACATTGTTTACATTACTTTATCCCATCCAGCGTAACTACTAAAACGCTTACATCAGTGGCTTGAGTAGATGACAAGACGAGTAAATCCAGAGAAATTGGACCAGCAAAGAGTAAGTTATTATTAATAATTTAAATATCTAATTCATTGCTCTCATTCTAGAAATAAACGCACTGGAAGAAGATTGGTTCCCTTCTGACAAGACATTTAAACAGCGTCTGTTTTCAAAAGATGAACTCCATTTTCTGAACGTAGCTCGAGTTGGAATGTTTACTTTGTACAACCAGTTGGATTGCCTATTTCAATGTGTAAGAAATACATTGTGCCTTTCAATAAACATGGCTGCCTCCAAAGAAGCAGATGGAAGGTTTTGGTGTGAATTGTTGTCCTCTGATAAGTACAGAGACGCTGAGAACTACAAAGAAAACACGAGTTCACATCATTTGTCTATTCTGGTAAGGACTTCTACACAGTGAGTTTCATTAAAATTTGAGCTTTTACAGATTGGCGCTGTTTTTCTTTGGTTGACGCAAAACCAAAATCATCATAAACACAATGGCTAATCAGGACGAAGGAAAAGACTTGACCTTAAAGAGCCAATCAGAACTCAAACTAAAGACAAGAAACTGCCCAAAGCGCGAGACACGCGGATCACATAGTCCTCCGCTTAGTTTCAATACTCCCAAGAATTCTAGATGTATCTAGTGACAAACGTACTCTTAGGAGCGATTAAAACAAGTTTTTACCCTCTAAGTTCTTGCAGTGCTGATCGCCAGTTTATCATTCAGAAATAGAGATATCGGATTCATTTATCAAAATTGCTGTTCAAACATTTAATAGTATTTTTATTGTTTTTCTTATTTTAGTCTCCTTGTTCTTCTTCACCATGTCAAAACGGAGGAACCTGCATCCCGAATTATAAATACACTACTTGCCAATGTCTCTGTGAACAAGGTTTCCTGGGAGAATTTTGCGAGAAAGGTAATATGTGATTATATTCGAGTCATTCAGTCAAAAACCTTTTCCTAAAAGTTGTTCTGGAAAGACATTTCTTTCATCCTCACGTGATTCTTTTATTTTTGCTGTGCCCTGCTTGCTCCCTAGTTCTGATGTCTCTGATTTGTGCTAAGTCCAGACTTGATAGTTAATACCCTCCATGTAATTATTTGTTGAATTAATCTTATAGTACGTAATTATTTCAAATTAACCAAGTGATGAGGAATCATCGTAAAAACGTAATGATTAAAGTTAGAAGATTCGACAGAATAAGGTAACTTTCTTTTTTTTTTATTTTCTTGGTCGGGCCTTCAAAACATTGTCACCATTTCATTTTAGCTTAAAAACCTGGTTAATTTCCTGCCAATAAATCCGAAACACTTACCTTCTATCTTCTAGCTATTACGTCCTGCAAGGAGCTCTATGACTTAAATAGGTAAGTTACAAGCCTTACTAAGATAATCAACGTAGTATGATCCACTTAAGCAAATATCAACGGTGAGAAATGAAGTTATATCCATGCTCCTTCCCTCCAATCCCTCGCCAGTTCCCTTCAGGATTGTCCTAAGGGAGAGACAAACTTTCAATGTTATTGTGGCAGAAAGGGAGAAGGCATATACACTTGTACTTATACAAAAATATTTTAGATTATAAAGCAGACGTACCAATACATTTCTGATTCTTGGAATTAGAATAATCATAAAAACCTATATGCAATCAGCTTCCTCCTTTTGATCCCTTGTAAATAGCTCTAATGTGAGTGAACTGGTAACCCTCCGCCTGGACTCCAAAGCAATCTCCGTTCTCTGCCACATGGGAGATTTTGGATGTGGAAATGGAGGATGGACACCGGTCATGAAGATTGACGGTACTAAGGTAAGATTCTTGTTGATTTAGCTGATAGACAGGCCTCATAACCAGCAGGGAAGTCTGTTCATGTGGAAAAATGCGCCACCATACTAATGAGGTACGCATCTAAATAATTTCCAACAATCAAGAAATGTTTACCTGAATCGGGCAAGGAAATTGGATAGATGCAAATTTAGAAATGCCGGAATATTTCTTGACGATATAGTCACCCATGCCGGTGGCTTTGGATAAGCTCACGCTCGTGAGTTGAAATTGCTCGCGTTTAGCTTATAGAAACAAATGATTGTCATCCAGTTGTCACTGTCTGTTTTAATACCATTGATTTGATTTAGAGCCCAAAACGGGCTAAGCTTGGGTGAAAGATCGTTACATGAAATTGAACTGCATTTACAGCTATGAAATTATTTTGATTTAAAAGGGCACCTTTCATTACAACAGCACGTACTGGAGCAATAAAATTGAATACAACCTCCCCGGAGGGGAGTCTGGGTTTGATTCACGGGAGACAAAGTTATCGACTTACTGGAACACATCCTTCTCCAAGATCTGCCTCGGTATGAAGATCGGACAACAGCTCAGGTTCACTGTCATTAACAAGCAGGCCGACTCTCTGTACTCACTGATCGCTGACGGTCAATACCGTGCCATCTCACTTGGTCGAGAAACGTGGAAAAACCTGATTGGTTCAATTGCCTCCTTACAGTTAAATTGTAACAGGGAAGGTTTCAATACTGTTGATGTTAACCGTATTGATGTTTACCATTCTGAAGCAAGAATTGGCATCGTTGCTAACCAGGAGAATGATTGTAAGACCTGTGACTCAAGGATAGGGTTCGGTACAGGGGGATATTTTGAAGACACCGTAGCGTGTGGTAACGTGGCATATGTAAAAGGAGATAATGGAGACAGGCGCACTCCGGGCATGGGGTACATCCTAGTGCAGTAACACGTAACACCGATACTCTCAAAAGGAAGCAGCTCCTATGAATAGATAATTTATATAGTAGTATCTTCCCACGGGGCTCTTCAGCCGCTATTTACATGCAACTAAAAGAGGACATAGTACAATAGAATTGTAGATTAAAAAGAGACTGTCTCTTTAATGTTCAAAACCTTTGACCGAGAAACAAGCTTTTAAATTGTTCTTAAGGCTGATCCAGATGTTACCAGTCCGTAAATAAACTTTCGTTAACCAGCAGCCATGTTAAACAGTGATATTTGTAAGGTTTCAAGCTTCAGCGAGTAACAAGGCGATGGATGATAGATCTTTTGCGAAATTCTCGCAGATATTTATAATATATATATGTATGCAAGGTTGTTTATTCACTTATATTCCAAAACAGATTGTCCGAGGTATAGGGGGAGGCGAGGCGAGGGACTCGATGAATAAAAACCACTCACTTCCCGAGCCAGTTCTTTTGTCATTGATCATTGACCTGGGTCGCCATATAGTTCTTCAAAATCCGTCGTTCTCCATCCCAAACACTCGCCTATTACAGGAAAGTGCATCAATAAAGTCAACTGCTCTCGATCGAATTGACTGCTACAGAGTTCGAAACGTCCAAATATCCTGTAAAATTGCCATTTCCTCCCATCAAAAAAGTTCTCAACGCGCCAGAATATCCCTTATTTTCCATGTTGAGTAAGTGACGAGACGCCATGTTGAAAACTATGACTGAAATAGTTAAACACGAGCAACGCTGATCTTCGAATCGTCGGCCATATTTGTTTATGTTCTTGCAGGGAAATAAATTAGTTCTCGGTCCTTTTCGGAATAAAAATATGCCAGGCATTGAATGCAAATTCAGTAGTCTTAGCGCGAAAATTAAATTAAAGCAAATCAAAATTCTGACATCATGTCATCGCTCTGCCTCGAAAAATCCCAAAGATTTACTTGCAGGTCTTCTTTTCTTTTTCTTTTCATCAAATAGAAGATCTGCGGTACTCAAATTGTATAAGTCATGGTACGAAACACTCTTCTTTGCAGATCGAGCCGTGATCGCCAGCATATTGAATTCTCTTGATATTCTATTGTTCCGGAGTGTAATAAGATATACCGCTGATAATTGTTAGCGGGCTCGAAATGTCCTTGATTTCTGGCGATGGCTATAATAGGAGTTTGGCACAGGAGAGGCTATTGCCGAGTGCAACACGTTTGGTAACGAGGCCAGCTGTAGTCCATATCAAGGAAACAGTAAAGTCAAAGCCATGGGATACATCTTAATACAATGAAGAAGAACTTTCGACAGTGAGTGAAACCAATAATAAAATGTTACTTTGGTAAAAGGGGATGTCCAAGGCTTGCATAGTCGCCGAAATCCTAATTGAAAGCTAAAAATCTGCTGTTTCTACCTAATATCACTTTAAAAGTTAAGATAACAAACATGTAGCTCCGCTGTATTCGAATGGTCAGGTTTATCGCAAAATTCTGTGCAAAATATTGAAATGAGAAGGATTGATTATGCTTTGAAGAGTAAATGTATTTACATTACATCACAATTCAATAAAATGGATTACCTTACCCAAGTTGTATTCTTCGTTGTCCTCAGTATTACATAATTCTCAACGAGAGGTCAACTGATGAGTCCAAGATGAAAGTCCAGGCTAGATTTATATCTGACTACCTCTTATTATTACTCCTGAAAAAAACTTGCTGCTAAAAACTAAATCTCTTCCTTAAATACAGCTCTTCGAGTCTGTTCACTACATTTCCTGTTTTCCGATGAAGCCCTCGTCTGAGCTTTTTTCTACTTTACCTCGTTAGCCAATTCAAATCTTTGATGATTCCAAGATCCAGATCTCCAGGCGCTGGTCATCATTTTCTTTCTTGAGGTTAGTTTTATCCTTCACAGGTGGTGACTAGTTCAGAACGAATTAGTTTTTTATTACTAGTTTTTAGCTGTACCCTCACACATGCTGTCGGACGTTTCCATCTACTGTAAAGGCCGTAACTTTGAAACGAAAGTCAAATAGGGAAAAACCTTCTTACGATATAAAGTGTGGTGTTTAACAAGGAAGTCCAGCTCTGAAAATAGAAACACCTGTCACGATACCCTAACTGTCTACCCGATTTTTTAGCAGCCATCAAAATTGGCTACAACTTAATGACGAACCCCTGTTAATCAACCACGATAAAAGCAGATCTGTTGGCCATACCCAACAGGCAAAACAAAGATAAAAGTTCTTCCGTTTTAGTAGTAAGCCAAAATTTTTGTTGTTGAGCAATAACAAGTTTGAAATTTTTATGGTAACAGGACTGAGTGGAGTCCAATTCGGTCATACGAGTGATAACAATATCGGACGTCTGCGCAGCGGGAGACCGATTTGTTTATCAGGCGTATGATTACAGACCGGTCTTACCACAAATTAATCATAAAAATTACCATTTCCGAGAAAAGAAGACAAGTCAAGTCATGAAAGAATGGGAAAATTTGCATCAAAAGACTGAGAAAGGGGGCGTAAATTGTTAGATGGTTGTGATTGGTTGATTTAAACTACAACTTCGAATGTGATTGGTTGATTTAAACTACAACTTTTAATGTGTGATAAAATATGTGGTTATTGTTCATCGTGGTGTAAGATAGGAGACGAACTTTATGCGTTTATCTCACGACGGAGTCACTTCGGATGTTGATCGCGACGTTTCGACTGCAGTACTGCTAGTCTTCCTCGGGCGATGAGATCGATTGTTTACGTGTCGCTATTTGTAGCACGTTGGTTCATTGCTATTGGTGTAACCAATCCCAATCGAGGAAATTGTCATTTTTATGATTAAACTTGTTGAAGAGCCAACGATTGACCCTTAAGGTGATTCCTCAGAAAGAAAAAAAATTGAACAATTCTTTTTTAAACTTTAAAGAATATCGTATTTTTTCTCGTCTGTTTGATATCGCAAATCAGCTACGGACACGTCACTCGCCTCTCCCGCCTCTCGGTCAGGCTGACGAATGAACGGTAGAGCATTCGCCATTCACAATTCAAGGTCATTTCTCGGAATTTTTCCTTTGGAATATGGCCGCTAAAACACTGAAAAATCCGTAACGCTCGTAGAGAGTGACGTTTAAACTTTCCTAGAAGGGGAAGAAAACCAAAATATGGAAAGTAAAACCGATAGTTACGTATTCGTTGGCTTTGGTAATGGCACTTCTCAAGGCTGAGAACGAAAATGGACAACTGGTAGATATGCCACAGGCCGATTTTGGCCGTGTACCTGAGAGAGTTCTTCTATCGGTAAGGACTAAGTCAATAATTGAGAATTTTGTATATTGAAAATTACGCCCATTGTTTGTTTTATATTGTTTCAACGCATTTTTCCATCTTGAGCCTTAGCGCCAATGCACCTTGCGATTCTCTTCTCGTGTTCAACTCGGAGAGATATTCCATATCTAGGCGCGCCCATGTATTCACTATATATCAATATTAGCTCGGAAGCAAACTTTTTTCGTTAACCTCTGAAGTAGTGACATGTAGAAAGTTTTCATCAAGATACTGTCGTTAATCGACTACATTTTAATGTTCTTCTTCACAGAGGGAAACGGGAGGTCTGCTCTGTGACTATTTCGCATTTTATCCATTTGAGATCAGCTGAACAAACAAGATGAAGCTTCCTCTTCAACTGTGTTAAAGCTGTTTGTCTTCTGACTTAATTGACTGGCTACAGGTTTCTTGCCGCTGTAAATTGGTGAGAACTTAATTACGTTGTTGAACGCATTCACCTGATATAGATTCGCGCCAAATCTCTCATAAGTTCACTTCGATTTGAATAAATTGAATCAAGAGCAACACACGTGCCTCTGACCGGTTAAGTATTTCAATATACATCCGGCACGATTACGATAAGTCCTGATACAGGCTTACGGTTAGAGGGATGTCTGCATCAAACTTTTTCTTGACACCAACACTAACATCATGGTAGTAGTTAAATGAGTTTATTCAACCGTTGCTCTTGGAATAAATGAACTATACTCTCAGACATGATCAGATCCCCTCCTTTTTGTACTCAGTATTTCGGCGGCAAACAAGGAATTGGCCCTGCAAGTGTCCCAACTTAAGTGTCTGGGATTTTAAATAGAATGTACTCCAACTTAGTTAGTTTAAAACCTTTTAAGAATAATCCGAAGCGTCACTAGAACCTGCATCTTTAGCGACATGATTTAGGCAGTAATAATTCTAAATCTTCTCAGCAATGAATTGTTTTCCTTCATAACTTGGTTTTGAGTAACACGATCCGTAACTCCAAGACATGACTCATGTAAAATGTAACTTTTTCTTACAATGTAAAAACATGATTAGAAAAACGACGAGATTAGAAGAGACTAATGTAAAATCTTGAAGGAGTTTTCATGGTACAACAACAACAAACTACTGTAGCACTAAATATGCCGAGGGGTAGATAAGAATCGGGTTTTAGGAGTTGAAAGGTCATTTCAGCTCAATTACTTTAACTAAGATGGCTCTCTTGTTCTTCTTTATAACTACGGCATAAAACTGCTTTCGATATCACGTTTTTTTAGATAGTTGTCTATGGCACCCACGAGCAAGCCCTGTAACTTCCTCGACTCAAGACGACAGTCGTCTGTATGTAACTATCACTGTGCGTTCATCTGTTATTCGTCGGAGAAGTACTCGTCTTGGGATCCGTCGTCGGATTCTTGATCTGATGCAGGATGTACTTCAAACAAGTCTAACCCGGCTATTACAGGGAAATTGCTTCTTTTTAACTGTTTATTGGGAGTAGATGTCCTTATCAGCTGTCAAGAAAAAAAAGAGGAATCTTGCTCACCTCTACAAACAAATATTCTGTTCTGTTTTATTTATTTATTTATTGTTTTTTTTGTTTGTTTGTTTTTTTCTTTTTGCAACTGTAACCGTACACGTAAACCGGCTTGAACTGAAAGGTATCCAAGCTAGATCCCGATGGAATCCAGCGTGATCGGGGAGGGATAAAGTTACATAAATTTTCGATTTGGAGCTGTAAATTGCACCTTTGACTTCTGTTTTCCAGATGCTTGTGTCCCTCGCTTTCCTTGCTGCATTCTGTAAATGTAGTGATCCATGTCTTTCCTACAACAAATCGAAGCACATATACATTTAACAACACCGTCGCGAGTGAGATTAAAGGTTGCTAAATTCTACTGTCTTCTACTAACAGCTAGGAGGATATATCATATCCAGATAACAACCTCCAGCTGATGAGTGTATCTCTTCTCATCATATCTTTGCTAGACAACTTATTGACACTGCGAAGGGAAGCTACTCGTTTATCACCTCTAGGAGTTACAAGATTAACAATTCCCTGCCTTTCTACAGTCATGATCAACGTGAGGAACAAGGCAAGGTAAAAAGTTAGGAAAGAACCTCGCAAAAGCCGTCTGTTTAAAGCGTAAGCATTTAATTTGTCAATTAGATTTTAATGTCTAAAGAAAATGTTTTGCTTTCAAGTTCCCAAATGCCTGATCAAATACAGAAGTTTTGCCACTATTTGATTAAGGCAGCTTTAATCGATGAACTTCGAGTTCTCATTGGCTCTTCGTGATCTTAACCATTTCTCTGATTTACTGTTATGATTCCATTGGATTTGGTTTGGGGTATGTGAACCGAAAAGTTCTTCATTTTCATAGTCAACTACAAGATGCACCAAAAGAAGTGTCATAATTTTGACCTGTTGACTTGCTGCAAGAGACTGGGACTGACATACTCTGCTCCAGGAGTGGACGATATCGACAAAGGACCCAAAGGGCGGAACCGGCTACTGGGTGTGCGACTACTGGGTGTCACATATGAGGTACTATGCTCTGTGTCACTCGCATCATCACCATCATTGTTTTCTTCATCGCTGCCATTAGAGCTCAGATTGAACGGGAGCTGACGAGAGACATGATACACAATACAGTTAATAAAAATTGTGGTGAAAGAAATCTTACTGAACTGTGGATGCAAATAATGGTTGAGTAGTCCACGGCGTACGTAAGGCGTACCTTCAGATCTTTTTTTCTTTTAAATGGAGTTGAGTCAAAGATATCATCCTCGTAGTCTACATCCTGTTGCTCAAGTAACTCTCGAAGCTCTCGCTTTCGCTTGATGGTGCCCACCCCACCGGTGACTGTCTTCACATTCTGGTGGGAGGCGGCTAACCCTACAGCAAAACAATTAAAGAAATAAGGAGAAGAAAAATTAAATACACTTTTTCGCGAGACAGTACTTTTAGCAGTTCATGTCTAATATTCTCAAGACACACACACAAAAAAAATAAAAAATGGATTCGTCTGCCCAAGAAACACCGAGGTAAAATTTTCCGCTTTCCCGCTATCTTACAATAACTGACGATGATTAAGGATGAAGATTAATGATGACATCGCAATTAATTCGCCTTGCTCCCAACATAAGGGAAATTTTTGGTATTCGAGAATCCAGAATAAAATTTCGAGGCTGAGTTTCAAGCTACGATCTTCGATTTCATGGAATCGAGTTAAGATTATTCCTGAAATTTTGAATGACTATCTAAAGCCCTCGATAATTTCAAATACGGCCTCGAATGTCGCGAAACTCGACCAGAGAATCGATGCTTAAATATTTCGGAAATTGAGTATCGAGATTCTAGTTACCTTTGGACAGTAAAACATTAAATATGGCATTTCATTGGTGCTATTGCAACAATCATATTGTTCTACCCTTACCTTTCTGCCCTGGATCCTTCGTATTTGCTGAGCCTTTTTTAGCTGCTGGATTATTCTTTTTGGAGACGAGAGCCTGCCCCTGGTGATGGGACTGACACTCCTGTGCAGTCCGTGTTCCTACTTTCCTGGAGATCTTTTGCCAAAACATAGGTGTGTTACCAGGTATGGAGTGCAGCGCTCTGAGTAAAACATTAGAGGAACCATTACGAAAATAGAAAAAAAAGAGGTGTAACCAAGCTTTGGAAGCAATTTTCAGTCGAGTATCGAAAATAATCCGCGATTACATTTATTTTGCATTATAACTAGATTTAACACTGAACCAATCACGACTTAATCACTTGCGAATTCCCGCGCATCAGCTAGTTTGCTTATTTTTACTTTGAATTCTCATTGGCTCCTTTGACTATTTTCCTTGGTTCTGATTGGCTATTGTGACAAGCATGGTTTTGGTTATACGACACTCAGTAAGAAAGTGCCCTTGACGATTTGGTAATGGTGTTCAAGCAATGAGGCAGTTATGTATCTTCCCCCAAAAGGATTACCACTAACTTTTGGTGGGTGAATGCTAAAGAGTTGTACCATCTTTAGCTTACGTTAAACAAACTTTGGATCCTAAAAATATTAAATAAGCTAGAGGTTACATGTATATTTAAACTTTTAGTTTTTCTGTCACATACTCATTAAGCTTTTTGATCTCTTCATCGGTCCAAGAAGCTTCATCAAACAGTTCATCATTTCCCCTTCTGCTGTCTTTGTTTGCTGTCTGTCTGGAAACTTTCAATGTTTGCTCCTTGAATGAAACCGTTTCACTCTCAGATTGGGGTTTTTCTTTTCTTTTGGAGCCAGTTTCAACACTATTGTCTTTGTTCGATGTACCAATCAGCTTTTTGAGTTCTACATCAGTTGAAGGAGTTTCATCGGACAGTTCAATGCTTCTCCTTTTGAGGTTTTTGTTTGCTGCCTGTCTGGAAATTACCAATGCTTGCTTCTTGCCAAAAACCTGTTCGATATCAGATTGAGTTTTTCC
Source organism: Pocillopora damicornis (assembly GCF_964200805.1). Lineage (NCBI taxonomy): Eukaryota > Metazoa > Cnidaria > Anthozoa > Scleractinia > Pocilloporidae > Pocillopora > Pocillopora damicornis. The sequence goes on from NC_142676.1 coordinate 11,809,119, forward strand.
TTTTCTTTTGGAGCCAGTTTCCACCCTTTTGCCGTTCTCCAATTTGCCTTTCATCGTTTGGATCTCTTCATCGTTCAACGGTGTTTCATCAGGCAGTTCATTACTTCTCCTTCTGCTGTCTTTGTTTGCTGTCTGACGGGAAACTTTCAATACCTTTTTCTTGCCTGAAACCTTTTCACTACCAGATTGAGTTTTTCCTTTTCTTTTGAAGCCAGTTTCAACTTTTTTGTCTTTCTCCGATGTAGAGAGAGTTTCTGTCTTTGCTTTACGGGATATTGAACTTCTCAGACGAACCTCCTCTTTCTCTGGTTGCTTTTGGGAAGCTCGGTCATTTTCTTCCTCTGAAGATTGGGTGCTTGTCTCTCTAACAAACTTTTCAAATCTTTTATGCATCAGTCGTTTCCCGCCGTTTTTATTATTCGAATTCGCATTGACTATTCTTCCTTTCTTTGTAGCATTATCTGATCTCTCCTCGGAAGAGGACACTATTACTTCACTCTCTGAAGTCTTCAAGTTCGTAATATTTGAAGCGTTTTTCTTCGGGTTCCTCTTCGGGTAAGTGTCTCTCTGGGAATCCTCGGAATCAGCATCAGACAACTTGTAAGAGTTTGCATTTGTTGTCAATTCACTGGCTGTGCTTCTCTGAGATCTTAAAACACGCTTAAATGGTGAAGGAGTCTTCTGACTCTCGCTGCCTGTTGGTAACTTTTCATTATTGCTCTTCTTCTTGCCCTTTTGATTGTTTCGATCCACACTCGCAAGCGCATTTTTAGTCGTGTTTTTCTTTGGCGTCATGACTGGGGCTTGAAGTACATCTCCACCGAGCATTTCATGCTCTCGAACTGACGGCTTGCTCGTTCTATCCTTACGTTCTGAACCATCAAGTGCACTATTTGCGTCACTACGTTCTTGACTTCCATTCTTACTTGCGTTCAACGACTTCCGTTGAGGTAACTTTTGGGGGCTAGTATTCTCCAGAGTTTGATTTTTGTGAGCTGTTTTCTTTGGCGAGAAGCACAAAGGCCTTTTTAAATTCTCATTACTATCGCTCTCAGTGCTGCTGCTAGACTTGTTTTTATTCTGTGTTGTTTTTCCTTTCCTTCTTCTTCTTGGCAATGTATCATTGTTTTCACTGCCAGAAACAGCCTGCCCTTTCTCCTTCTTCTACAAAGCAATGAAAATTAAAACAGATTGTACTCTGTTTCTATCAACCCTTGGAGATCTTCTCCTTGCGCCCAAAAACCTATAGTAGGTAGCAAAAACAGCGAGCAAAATTGTCACATTTGCAGTAATCACAGCAAAATGCTCAAAACAAATAATAACTCTGGCCGGTGTAATGAATAGAGTAAATAAACGACCAAAATAATGATCCCTCACACGAATTTTTCCTATCTCGTTTACCTCCCTTAACTTTGGATTACATTTCATGTTTAAACGTAAAGAAAAAGGATTACCGTGATGGGAATTTTAATGCTGATTTTGTACATGGAAGAAAGGGGAGTACGTTCCTTTAACCCTGGATCAATGCCCTCAAAGTTATGATGTCCATCAGTCAAGATACGTTGTCCTCGCCACCAGGCTAAAGGTGGCTTTACCATACGTCCACTCCTTGTTGTCTGTGAAAAATTAAAAAAAAAAAATTTTAAAAAGACTGCGGTAAAAAATCAAATTGAGCAAAGGGATAAACCCTCAGACAACCCCAGTGGCACTCAGTAGTTGAGTCAGCTGGAGATTCCTTGCATGAGCTGGCATGGGAGATGGCTCCGAAGCGGATTGGATGAGCCAGTGCGTAAGTAAGGACGTTCATGGTTGCAAGGTTGAACAGATCAGGAATCTGTAAGAACTCAGTGCGTGTATGACTGAGAGAGGATCGTAAGCTCTGGAGTGTGCTGGAGATCCATCTGTATTGCAAAGTTCAGTCAAACATGACAACTTCTCCACAAACCATATGATTTACCGCCTGAACTGCGGTGTTTTACGTGGATTTCCAGCCCTGAAAAAAGCCGTAACTGCAATACGTGTCAAATAACGATAATTCTTACGTGCGTTTGGTATCGCCAATCAGCTGCCGACACACCACTCGCCTTTCGCGCCATTTTGACAGGTTGATAAATGAATGGCATGGCGTTCATCATTAGTCAATTAATAGAGTCAAATTTCTCTTGTCAGTAAAGGCCTATGGTGTTTATGTCATAGAAAAAATTATTCCTTGTAGCTTTTAGATATAGAACTTCTCGTCAAGTGTTAAACTCGATACTCACTCGTTCGCTGCATACACTCGTGAGATATTGAGTTGAACACTTGACGAGAAGTCCCATATCTACGCGCGCCCACTTGATATTCTCCATGTAAAGTAACCAAAACTCATAGCGTTGATTTTCATTAACTGCCCTTCAGAATCTATAAAGGTAGAAGAGAAGCAATCTCAGATTTGTACACGTGTACAGTATATTCAGTACTACATTTACGTACCTTCATTTCCACCTCTTGTGGAAGTGGTTTGTTCTCTGGGGTCTCCAATGCTACAAAATAAAGGAATAACGTTATATAATTGTAAATGTTTAATTCTTTTTAAGGGCCTCTAAGCCCTTTCAAGTGTCAGATGGCGTAATGCACCTTGAATGTACAGTATATCTACAACTAAGTTTAAAAAGTCACGGCACTTTTTGCGTTTAGTCAGAATACCTGAGGCTGTGTTCCTCCTTTTAGCTCTGGTTTCAGCTGGAGTCGTTACAGAAGAATGATTTGCCTCTTTTAAGTCTTCTCTCTTCTTCTTGTTGTCAAGATGCTTTTGAGTTTGCTTCTCCTCCTCCTCACTTGCACTGATTAAATGGGTAACAATGAAAACGTTATTTTCCTTGATATTTTTTTCTCGCTTGCCGCACTTTTTAGACTAGATAAGGTAAATGAAATCACATAACAAATATACAAACTACTCTATAGTTAAGAAGTTCAGAAAATGAAAAATAAGAAAACAACCGAGTCGTTTGAACGGATTAACTGCACTCTTTAATCTTCCATTCCAGTTTAACAATATTTTTAGACCGTAGTGTGGTCAAACATTGTTTAAACCCATTTTGCTTTCACAACAAACCCATTACAATTCTTGCCTGTAGTATTCAACTGTCAATTTTCCAAAGTGAACGTCCTTCACCTTTCATAGAAAATCAGAGACTTTTCAGAATCTGATCTCTATATGCATATTCCGGATAATTCTTTTTAAGTCTAAAATAGTTCCAGGTACTGTAGTTCTACTTTTCCTTTCCTTTTCCTTTGACTTCAATATTCTGACAATAAACGCAAACATTCAATAATAACTTTTTGCCAGTTGTAATTCTGACATACCAAATGGGTGATTTGAGTCTTAGAAAGAAGTATTTGAAAAGACTTAACCCCGAGTGACTAGCATTTAATTTCTCCTCACAATATCAGCCCTGAACCAAACATTAAGGTTACGAAAATAAAGGAAATAATTGGCCTCAAAAGAAGCTATTGATACCGACCTACAAACCCAAAGGAAATGTTCAGAGAAGAGTATAGAAAATACATGGATACTGATGTTTGGGTGAAGAAGGTTAAATTGAATCACTCACAAACCTGCTTTGAGAGTTGAAGTAGTCAGCCACAAGAGAAATCCAGTTGGAAGGAAAGCCTCGTTTAAATGCTTTGACAAAGTCAGGTGGGAATCCTGCCAAAAAAAAAAAAATATAATGATAATCAGCCACCTTGCCTCATGTTAACAAACCACAAAGCTGAAGCTTTTTAGCATGTTCCTCTTTTTTTTTTTTCTAGTAGAGGTGCACATACACTGTAACACATAATTATAATTTCACAACTAGCCAGAGATGTGTTTAATTCAGTCCAGGAAGAGAAACAAAAAAATGAAGGGAAAAAAAACAGATGAACCAAAAAACTTAGCTGTTGATTTTTGCGTTCAAAGAATGAGTGCAAATTGGCTCTGAATTCTCATCTTAGATTTACTTCAGGCCATTTGAAAGTTTGACAAGTTAAAAAACCAGACCTTTAAAAAAAATTTCTCAAAATTGGAAAGAAATCAAAAAGGATATAAAGTACATGTACATGCCATATGTATCTTCCAGTAAAAAAAAGGTCCTAATCTAGGACACAATAAAAAAGTCATTCTACTAGAAAATATGGTACATTGTATCCATTTAAAAACAAACTATTGGTAACACAACATACATGTACACAGACGAACTGACCTGCTAAGAATAAAACAAGACACTGATTGAAGTCTCGCCCAGAAACAGGACTAAGTTAATTTATGTGCAAATTGAACTTGATCTAGGTTACAATTATAAAGTTATACAGTCGCAGCACTATCATCCTGACTCATGAAGCTGAATAGTCAGGATATTTGAGAGTCCACATAGTCAGAAATATGAATATTATTGAACTGAATACAGATCATATAAATCATTGTGCATCATTGTTTACATTTGCCAAAAGTATTTTCAAAAATTTATAACATGTATTAAGCTCAACAACAGGGTTTTAAAACCTGAAATGATGGCCTACACTGTAGATCAGTTTGTTTCAAGAAACTACAGTGTGTGTATCACTAATTCTATTATTCTGTGAAGCTCACATTGTTTCATTAAATGTGCTTTGTTTGATGGGGACCAGTTGTTATGGATCTCAAATATGGGACCAGAGAGTTGAGGCTGGATAATCAAAATTTGGATAATCAAAATTTGGATAATCCGAAGGGTCAGACAACACAAGTTCAACTGTACAAAAAGTGCTGTGACATGGCCCAGATTGTTTTTGATTGAAAAATTGGCAATCGAACAGAGAGAAAAAACAACAACAACAGGAAGAAGACAACAATTACCTTGTTGAAGGGTGACTCGTTCATTAATGGGTCCACGTAGCTTGTATTGAGATCCACTCTTAGTCTGTACACATCTTGCATTAACTCTTTCTACAATCGCTGTACTATGCCACCACTCACCCACTGGATCCTCACTGTAAATGAAATATAACACTGTTGCTCTTGTTTCACAACAAATATTACTACAGTGGCTGGTTCCACATAATAAGCTAAATTAAACATGCATTTTAATCAGTACTTTCCAGTACGATCTACTGGAGGTCAGACACAGATGATGTCACCATTACCAAAACTCTGCTTTTTATTACTTAAAACAAATTGATTCCCAGTTGCCATGGGTTTGTACAGTGACAATGGGTGAGAAAGTCAGTGACATCTCATTTTGGCAGTGCCTTTTCACAAAATTATGTCTTATTTTAGTTTTTGCCCTATCAGCATAATACTGCGCTCGCAAGTAAGTATAGGTTTTGCAGATCATGTTTTCTTTCAAGCTTTCAAATCCCTCAAACCACATAACCACATTTTACATTAATGAGTCAGATTAAAACTGATTATACAAATATGCAGTTGAACCTTTATCTACACCTTGAGTGCCACAATTTTGGAATACAGGGTATCTTAATCACAAATCTTAATACACTGTCTTTCTCGACCTTCCATGAATAATACATGTAAATCAAACTGATTGTACATTCAAACAACTCAAATGAAAAGTGTAAGAGATACCACTTAGAAAATTTACTGCATGAAAAAATTCATATCCTACTTGGTTTGGATAGGAACCAAGCTGTTCCACAATTTTACAGCAATCTGTAATCTTTGCTACATGTACAACTGCATGCTTAATGGTGAATTAAGTTTGTGAATAGACATTCTAACCTTCTCTGTCCTTCCACAATGATTCCCATGTGTGTCTGAGTCTTCAAAGCTTTTATGGACCATGTGTTAAGAATGTTAATCTTTGTTGACCTCTGTGCAGTCTACAATGTACATGCATACAGAGACAATAATCTCAAGGATGACATTTATCCAAAAACGTTTACAACCCTTTGACCTCTAAGAGTGACCAGCATCTAATTTCTCTTTACAACATCACCCCTGAATCACAAATTAAGGTTATGGGAATAAAGGAAATGATCACTGATTAAAGAACTCTTGGTTGTTAGACAAACTCCCCTTGTCAGCACCCTAGGAAATGTATGGGGAACAGCAGGGAGAATATGCATACTGATATTAAGGTTGTAAAGGTAAAAGTTGAATCTACCAGACCACCACACAAAAGGATGCAAAGGACATACACACTCAAGAAACATTACCTTGTGATTGGTTATAGTGGTAGAATAACAATAATTATACTGCAAGCAAAAAATGCCAACACTAAGAAAAGCACAAAGGTCTCCCTTAAAGTTTGGACAACCTGAGCTGAAGAAAAAGGATTCAGTCAGGATAGAGTGAGATAAGAATCCAAGCAACTAGATGTGAAGCTGGAGAAGTTTTTCACCATGGTGAGAAAGAAGGACGATTTGGACTATGAGCCAGACAGTCTGCAAGTAATACTAGAGTCACTTGCAGGCAAGTAACAGTGTTTCCGCTACTAAGGATGGAGAATTTGCTAACAGCAGCAAAGTGCATAAAGGAAAAGCTCCCTTCCATCATGAGGGCTGCAACAAACGTCCCCATGCATCACTGGCACTAACCAACGAAGGTGAAGAAATGTTGTGGTCTAAAGGGCTCCTTAGAGGGCCAGTTATGGAATTCTCTGATAGCAACTATGTGGTTTCTTTTGATGCAGCATTTTGAATTACAAGGCTGCCAGGAACACCACTGCATGTTTTTGGAAGATTTCTCATTCACTCAAGACAACAATGGTGTCAAGTAAGTGTATGTCATATACAGAGAAAACTCATTTAATTTGATTTAATTTGATTTGTACATGTAGTATAAACAAAATATATGGTTTCTTCAGGGTATTTGCACTGTAGGATAAACATCAGCTCATGATATTTCAAAACTCCCCAAATATCACTTGCTACCAGAAACATAATATTTTCTCTACTAATCAAGGAAGACATACATGACTTGTATGTGCATGAACAGTAACACTAGGGAAATAATTATAGAACATGAATATTTTTACCTTGTCTGATGAGGAACCATCAGACCCCTCTTGGTATAATCTCCTTCTCTCAGCTTTTTCTTGGCCTTTAGCACCTTTCTTTCTTCTTCCACGAACAATCTCTGCAAAATTTAGTTTAAATTCAGAGATTCCTTCAAAATTTAACAGACAGAAAAAGAAAAGTTTTGGCCCAATCTTGCATGAAAAACCTGCTATTATTAGCTATTCATTAAATGAAGTTTGAAATTATATTTTTTAAACTTTTTTCAATAATTTATTTTAAAAGATAATTTAATAAATTAACTTCTGGCCTTCCTCTATGAGACCATCTTCCTTTTCAGCAAAGACATTTAAAACATTGAAGAAAAATGTTGATCATGTACTGTGATTGTCAAGGTAAAGGTACATTTGTAGTATTAAACAAGCACTCTAACACATGACAGTGACTGATGTTTTGATGATTACAGATGTCAAATCCATCATCAGGGCCAAGTGTGATGGTGGCAACTTCCAATAAGGTTATCAAAATGCCAGGCCCTGCCAACAAAAGCAATCTTTACCCAGACAGACCATGCCCAGGTGATCACATCACAAGATCAAATGCACTGCAGCACTTACGTTCAAAAAATTAACCAAACAAAAGAAAGAGTACAGTACTACCTTCAGGTGTCCCAGGAATGATCTCATCCACTACAGAATAATAAAGGTCACTTGAAATATCTCCTTTGTCCTTGACCCCATTTTCTGCTGGTACATGCATACCTGATAGCCCTGAATTTGACACTGTAGCATTGTTGAATGTCTTTTCTGAACTTTTCTTTCTCACATTTTTGTGTTCATCCCCTGCACCTTCTGAATCTTCCATCACAACATCTATTTCATCATCACTATTAGTTTCAAAAGAGATGTGAATCTCTTCTCCCCTATCAACAGTTTGAGCTCTTGCCACATTATCAACATCTCTTGTGTCCCTTTGACATGACCTTCCTTGCTGTGAGGTGATTCTACTCCTCTTGCTCATAACATCTGTAAATACTGCTTGGCCACTTACACCAGAATCACTAGGCTGTTCATTAAATTGAGAATACCTATTCTGTAAGGTATGCTCAGCACTGGAATCCTCTTCTAGTCTGCTGATAGCCATGTTTACCTTGTCTCTAATTGCTGAGTCATTCACAGATGTCTGGAATGGACTATTAACAAACTCCTTATCACTGAGCAAATCAAGGAAAGACTTTGATCTTCCAGGTGTAACTAAATGATCAGATGAATGCACATGGCTGCTGGAGCTATGGGAGTACTTATTGTGGAAAAAACTGGCCATATTAACCACCTTATCAAAACCAGGAATACTTTGGAATGTTTTTGACTTTTGAGGAGTTGGATTCTCAACAGCCCTAAGTTCTGACAAAGCTGACTTTTGTGGTGTTGGCCTTGGTACTGAATTATTCAAAGCTGCATATATTTCCTGTGATAAAAATGCAAAGATTTAATATAATTAAGAGAGATAGAGTGTATTATATCTTGGTGAAAAAAGGCAAAAAAAAGACTTTTGTTCTGGAGTAATGCAAGAGCTCATCATGACCCCTTTATTATGAAAAAAGTAGGAGTATTATTACTCTTCTCCTTGAATGGGGTATTACATGTAGTTCATTGTTCTTCCCCCCCCCCCTCCCTACCTCAAGTAAGGTTCGCTTGAGTGTTTCCCTTAATCCATGATCCCACACAGAGAGACACTTAGATAGACAACTATAGTGTCTAATCTAAGTCAGGCATATAATGTACATCTCGAATGACCTGCTAAAGCTTCCACCAACACATCCCCTCCTGCAATCCAACCCACTGACCATTATGCCAACATATTACCCTCACACCTACTGTTAAATTTAAAAATGACTAAGTTGATCATGAAAATGATGATGATGATGATGATGATGATGATAATGATAATGATGGTGACAGCTCTCAAGACAGACCGGAAAATCAAACACTTTTCAATGTAAGTTGCATTGACAGGATTGTGTGATTCACATTATCCCTTTTGTTTGAAAATTTAAAGCCAAAGAAAACTCTGAATCACAAATAATTTTTGACCTTACACATATTTGTAGTTGATCATCTGTTTGTGAATTAACAGCATCTTTAATTAGCATTAGATATTAGGTTTATTAAAGCTCAAAGAGACTCATGATAGCATTCTTAAAATCATGTCTAGAGGTGTAGTGCAGTATTATAATCAGTATGGGTAACAACATGATTTTGAGTGCAATCTGGTGTTAATAAGCACAAGTAACTTTTTCAAAGACAACAAAATTGCACAAGCCCATGAAAAAATTTGAAAAATTTACAAGTGCTTATTAACACCAAATTGCACTTGAAATCATGTTTTACTTGTTAATAATTTACATGAAAAACACATCTGAGAAAATCAAGATGGAAAAAGTTTTGGTGGCATGCTTACTATTTGTACTTTGCATTCATCTTACAACTTTCCACTCATCCTACAACTTTCCACTCTCGTTACATGGAAAATGCACTCGCTTTCAGCCAATCAGACGCACGTAATTTTTTCATGTATCTTATTAAGCGCCTATTTAGATGCGTGCACGCATTTAATCGACCCTACCACAAAAGTTAATTCTAATGATGTTTTCAAGATACAGGAGTAGTTGCAAATTGACCAGCTTCAACAAAAACTCTTCTCAGAAATCAAACGACGATCGAGAGATCGAGACAAATCATCTGTTAATTGTTATAAAGGCGCAAGGCTACATGCATTTTGATCGATGATGTTTTGATGTCAAAACATAGTTACTGGTCAAAACTGTTTGAGGTAAAGACGCCAGAAGCATGCAATCATGTAACGGTTTTTGAGCGCTTCAGTTCATCGGTGGCAGACGCTCGTTACAGTACCTTAGCTCGAGGACTTGAGAGGAAGAGTTGTTCGAATCGACTGTGGACGCGAGGAAGGCCCTTATCTGAACAGGATGCTGCTTCATCCGTATCAGACGGATTTTCTCGACTAGCATTGCTTCCTGTAGGAATTTTCTGCGGTGTAGACAACTTGAAACGTTCCATATTACAACTTTTCCTTGTTTTAGATCAGCCCATGGCGAAAAGACTCCCAAAAGTTAAGGAAAAACTTTCGAGTAAAAACCGCGCCAAAGTGTATTAAATTTGGCTCAATATAAGTTTGGTCAGCGGATATAATTCTTCAGGAAATACTTCTTCCTGTATGATCACTCAAACGTATCTGTCAGTGCTAAAGTTGTTCGACGTCGAGGATGGGGGATATGATGTCTGGGTATCTTAAACCAAGTGCTAAACGAAAGACACAGTCTCCTGAAACACCAGGTATTATTTCAATCATTTCCGGTGTGTCATTTTAGTTTCATACAGCGTATTGATCAGTTTTATATATACTTTTTGTGGCCATCCATGGCTTGGGGTTCGGATCAGATACTCAGGTATTCAAGTTTTCGGGAACCGCGTTTTCTGTACTCTGGTATAGGGTACCTTTTAGGCATATATCTTGTCACAATATGGATATGAATTATCTCGTTTTTTATGCAGTTTTGCTCTATGGTGTAAAGGCCTAAGTCTGTATCTATGTATATGATAATTAAGAGTAGGTATCTTTAGTGAAAGTTTTAACTATTTTGACAAGGGTACTGTACTTTCTCATGCCTCATGAGGAAAAAGTCAGGTCGAGAAGTTTCTCTCCACCCCCATCCCCACTTCCCTGGCCAGGTCCGGGAAGTCCATGAAATATCATCCTGTATGTTCAGTTAAAATCACTCGATCATAACCTTCGGGGCAGTTGCATTCTTTGAAGAACCAGGAAAAGATTAAAATGCTTAGGCTTACAGTATTGCCGAGTTCGTACTCACAAAACCGTGCAGTGTGTAAAAGGCACAGTCTCCTGTATACACCATATACTACAATTTGAGTGACACTTTATACTGAATTGTTCACTTTCTCAGACATTACTTTGTCACATAATAGCATACAATAATACCTGTTTAATATACAGGAGTATTTGTGATAATCAACAAAACATCCTTGAACTGATTTGAAAAAATGTATAGTATTAAAGGCATGTAATGTATCAGTGGATTGGAAACTCCAACATAAGGGGACATGCACAGTTTGTATTCATCTCTCACCATCAGGGTCATGCTAAATTACCTCCATACGCATGTCAGTCAATCAGTTGGCTGGGTAGCTAGATAATAAATTGTTAATGAACGAGGTTTTGTGATATCCAGAATAATCAAGGTCAAGGTAGGGGTTATACTGATCAACCTAGACTGATAAATAAAGGTTAACTTTTTTTAATATTTTTACAGGTTTGCTTTTTTCTTTGCTTTGCCTGGAATGCCATAGAAAAAAATCTGAATAATGACTGGTTATGAGCATAATAATTGTTGAGTGCAAAGCTGTAATCAAAAATCCGAATCAAAATGCAGAGTGAATCATCTAATTGTTTTTGTAATAATTTACAAGTCTCTCAAAACTTGATAACATCAGACAGGATGGTGTTTTTTTTTTGGTTTTTTTTACAACCACACAGTGTTAGGTGCATGTACCTCCTTTACTCTCAATCAATCATGGAATAGGTAGCAAGAAGTTTAACCCATCAGATAATGTGGCTTTCCAGATAGAATGCTTTTAGATTTGTAGTAATGAAGAATTTTGTTATATGTGTGGTTAGTTACTTCTGTCTGCCATTTTAAACTTTTAATCTCTTTTTCTATTTGTCTTCTCTTAATCATCACCAAACAAGGTAGATTAAGAAAATGAATAAAAGTTAGGGACTTACCCTGTACATATCCTTTAGATGCAGAGGCCAAAGAAAGTGAAGAGAAGGCACCTTACAGTAAATATGATGCTCTTTCCTTGAATGATAAGCGAAAACTTTACAAGTGTGGTAAAGACTTTGTCACTTTGGACAAGATCCAATCCTGGTCAGAATCCATATCTGGAAAGCAAGGTAGTTAAATTCATTGGGTTACAATCTATGAACCCTCTACACCTTACATCAGTATATACAGATTCTCTATTCTGATCTATATATATTTCCCTAGATGCCAACAAGGAGAATTTATTTAACAATCAAGAGCTTCTTTAGTTGGTGATCATTTCCTTTATTCTCATGACCTTAATGTTTTATTCAGGGGTGACATTGGAAAGAGAGGTTAGGTTTTAGTTACTCTCAGGGGCCAAAGGTCTGAATTGTCAAAGTCATCATGGTGGTAAACAATTATAAAAGTGGATTCCCACCTGGTAATTACTTCATTACCAAAAATGTCTCTTTCAAGAACCCCAAAATGTCTTTGGTGATTTTACATTTATTTATATACCATATTTTTTCTCAGAAAATAGGCCTGAGGAACAAGCGTTTGAGGTGAACAAAACCCTAAATGAAAAAATTTCACTATGGCAAGGTGATATAACCAAACTAGAGATTGATGCCATCGTAAATGCAGGTAAGGTTATATTATTTTATCATATAAATCATGGTGTTAAACAAGGATTTCCAGCTCTGAGAAAAGCCTTAACATTACACATGAAAAAATATTGTATTTTTTCACTTGTGCTTGATATCATAAATCAGCTGCTGAAAAGTCACTTACCTTTTGTGCCACTCATTCAGGTTGATGAATGTACAGTAAAGCCTTCACTATCCACAAGCCAAGGTTGTTTGTTGGAGTTTTTTCGGATTATGGTTGTTAAAACACTGAAAAATCCATATCACTTACAGATAGTGACATTAAAACTTTTTTAGAGGGGGAAGAAAACCGATATACAGAAATAAAAACTGAAAGTTACATATTCAGTGACTTTGTTAATGGCATTTCTCACAGCTGAGAAAGAAAATCGACAACTGGAAGATTTGCCACAGGCTGATTTCTTCTGTTGGTGAGGACCAATTCAATAACTGAGAATTTTTTATATTGAAAATTACACCCATTGTTTGTTTTTGTATTGTTTCAGCACATTTTTTCATCTTGAGCCTTAGCACAAATGCACTTAATGATTTTTATTCAGGGATTGTCGATTTTCATTCATTAATTAAGTTGACTTACCTTGCAAGTAAAGGGCTATTGTGTTTATATGGTAAACAAAATAATACATGGTTGCCTGTAGATATGAAATTTCACTTCTTGTGTTCAACTCAACATCTCACTCGTTCACTGTGCTCACTTCTGAGCTATCAAGATAAACACTTAAAGAGAAATTCCTTATCTACATGTGCCCATGTACTATTCTCTATATAGTAAACTTTAAAATTCTCCTACTCCAAAGAGTGAAACTACTTCTTTTAGTATTATTGTTGTCACACGAATGATTGTTAGATGAGGCAAAGTCTGTACTCAGTTTCTATCGGCCCACTTCGCTGGAGCTGATCCTAGTTTCCTTGAACCATGAAGCAACAAGGAGTATTACTACTCCCCGTTGGATGGGATGTTAGTCCATTGCAAATTTAACACCCTCCCCCCTCTCCCCTCCCCACCCATTTGTACCTCTGGGTACAAATGGGTAAGAGAGGCACTGTGAGACAAAGTGTCTCACCCAAGAATGCAACACAATGACTCAGCCAGGTTTCCGACTCAGACTTCTCAACCCGGAGTCCAGTGCACTGATCATGAGGCCACTGGGTCTCCTGATTGTTATATCCTTGGTCCATATATGATTTAGTGCCTGTTTCATCATGTAAATATGGTTTTTATGCATTATTTTTATGTGCAGTATAGGATACACAATGCAATACTGAGTAATTAGGCTAATGTTACTCTCTTGTAATGCAGGGTATAATTTCATTTTTTTTTTCTTTTTCAATAGCAAACAACTCTCTTCTTGGTGGAGGTGGAGGTACTTTAAATGAAGATGATTTCTTATCAACAAATGGGTTGCACAATTAACATTTTACAATCCACTACAGATGTACAATTGGATACAGTCCATCATCATGATGATGATGAACAGCAGCAACCTTTCTTTTAAAAGAAAAAAAAAAACATAATTTATAAAGAGCAGCCAACAGATTGTCTAGTACATAGGAAGCTCTCACTACCTACCGCTGCTTAACTCTTTACAACCTAACATTAATATCCTTAGTCTTGATACTCTTCTCATACATTTATATGAATACATTTAATATACATTAATATCTATGTATACATTTATACATTTTCTATGGCACTGACAAGAAGAAAATTGCATAACAATCAAAGCTTTTAACATTTGCAATCATAATTACTTTATTCTCATGATCTTAATGAACAATTCAGCAGTGTTACTGTAAGGAGAAATCACATGCTGGTCACTCCTAGGATTCAAAGGGTCAAAGAAAACATTCCACACTGTTTGGGAAGCTAACGCTCCTCCCTTGAAGAGTCTTGTCTTTGGGAGAAACAAAGAGTAACAGAGAGTGAGCCTGCATGTAACTTTAATTCAGTCTTCAAAGATGTTTATATTTTAAAATCGTCAACACCTATTCATCACAGTTTTAGGTCGCTACTGACAGGAATTAGTCAAAAAATTGCCTTAACAGTTTTAATAAATGAATTTGTAGAATTATTTCCATGAGAAGACTTATTTGGCCAGCCAGCCTCTGACTTTGGTTAAGTGCCTGAAGTCTAGCCCGAAATTCTACACCCTGTAAGATATGGTGTGTTCATTTGTTTTTCAGTTGATGGCTGTATCCATCGTGCTGCTGGTTCAACTCTTCAAGATGAATGTGCAGGTCTCCATGGCTGCCCTACTGGTGATGCAAAAATCTCATCAGGTTAGTACACTGAGTGTTTCTTAAAGCTTCTTTAGTTACATAGTTAATACCCACACAAGTACTGCTCACTACTGTGGCATTACATGCATGTCAGGTGCATGTTATTTCCAGGCATTACGAATTTTGCAACAAATAAAGAAAAACCATAACAAGAAATAAGCAAAAAAATTTTCTCAGTCACATCCAAGAAATGGCTAAAAAGGTCCTATGAGAAACCCCTTGATAATAACTGTGGAGTTTCTAGCATAAGTTCTTTTTAATGATATAATTATATTCTTGAAGCCAATAAATATTTTAAATTGGATATTGTTGGGTTCAGGCACCCTATTACGAGTGCTGACTGCAACTTCTCCATTGTAATGTTGACATAGAAATTTTTAAAAGTCTTGAGTTGCATTTCAATAATCAAAATTAAATTGAATGGATAGTGGCCCACTTAGTAGTGTCACTGCTAAAAGGAATTTATTTGTTTAATATTTCTTTCTGTAACAGGGCATAAGTTGCCAGCAAAGTGTGAGTACCATTCTGTTCATAATAACCATTCTGTATTAAATACATGTACACTGATTTGCTCTTTGCATAACTGCAAAAAAGTAGTGTGCTATAAGACATAGAAAACTGTAAATGCCTGCCTTATTACCATGAATTCAATTGATAATGGTAATTGAACTGAGTGGAGTGCAATTTGGGCTGAAATCATATGCGTGATTTCAAAATCGAATGCGTGTGCAGCACAAGTTTGATTTGTAATCACAAGTATGATTTCAGACCAAAATTGCAC
This sequence comes from Pocillopora damicornis, assembly GCF_964200805.1. Classification (NCBI taxonomy): domain Eukaryota; kingdom Metazoa; phylum Cnidaria; class Anthozoa; order Scleractinia; family Pocilloporidae; genus Pocillopora; species Pocillopora damicornis. Next base: position 11,824,663 of record NC_142676.1, read on the forward strand.
AACAGGAGGTTCAATTACTACTTTATTACATCCATTTTGAAATTGCCCAAATACAGGACTTGGTCAGTTCAAATTGATGCAATACTGAGCTGGTTTGAAATTTAATTCATCCATATTTTGGGAGGAAAAAATAAGAGTTTTGGAAACAAAAGTTGCAAAACTCACCACATGATATTCTTTGTCTTTCATTTTCCTGCAATTTGATCGGTTAATTTAAATAAGCCTTGAAATCTGATTGTTTGTTTTGTTTTTAGTGTAGCCTCCTCGTTGGCTGGGAAAAAGATGCAATTTAAAGCAAAAAATGGTGCAATTTGCGAATAAATTGCACCAATTAGAGCCAATCAGATCACAGGGACCACCAGTGATTTCAAAATGGGTGTAATAAAGTCAAAATCAAAATAATTATCAAGCTTTTGAGGGTTTTGTTTTAGAAGTTTTTATTCAACAATCCCTTTGACCAATGAATCCATCTGCAGAGTGAAGTCTCAGCTTCTTTGACTGATCATTCCTTTGGGGATTGATTGCAGATTATAAATTTTGGTCCTGACCTCTTCAGTGAATACTCTTTGTGTCCTTTTTTCCTGAGTATACAATAAAAAAAAAATATATTATATGTACTTATGGGGCAACTAATGTAACAAAATCAATTTTTTTCTTTAGACAATCGTCCCAATGCTGAAAAAAAAACCAAATGAATTCTCATACTCCAAATAATTTATTACCTTTATGTTTTTATTATTTTCTACAGATGTCATTCATACTGTTGGGCCAATTGGTCAGCGAGAGAACCTTCTAAAAAGCTGTTACAGGAAGTGCTTACAACTTGTAAAAAAACATGAGGTCAAATCAGTGGTAAGGAAATATTCTACTGTACTGTAAATCAATTATTTAGTAATTATTTTATTAAAATGAGTTTGCTAGGTAACCAATCTCCAACAAGCACAAATGGAATAATTGTTTAATTGATTTTTATTAATCTTGAACATTTGGACATGTTGAGCCATTTTTAACTCGTGAATTGCGCCCATGCGCAAGAGCGAGTTGTAGATACGATGTGGGGAATTGCGCTCGCTCGATTGGTCGATTCCTGTAAACTTTTTTTCGATTTTAGGCTTTTGAGTGCATTTGATAGTTTTTGGCGAGCAATAAATAAACGAAATGGCGACCTTTGTTGCTAAGAATAGTGGTGGGGTGACAAAGAAGCCAATGATAATCTTAAAATAATTTTTTTTTCGTTTTAGTCTCAACAAGCGGCGCAAGGATTCACACTGAAATAACAGAACAACCTTCGTTTTTCATAAAATTGTAATTTACAATCCTTGAACTTGAAAACAATCCGAAGATTCATTGAAAATATCACTTACTGCGAAGCGCTCGGAGTTTACAGATGTTCAAAAGCTTTTTCTGTTACGGCGTGAGATTTAGGAAAAAATCGATCATTACGTTTCGTATCGTGTGTTTTTCCTGTGAGAAACAACGGAAGATGCTGGCGACTAACGAAATTACAAGTTAACACGAAAATCAAATAACACCTAAACAAGCAATTTAAGCTACCGATTTTCAGGGAATTTTTAAAGAACAGGTTTCTTTTAAGTTTCAAGACAATTTGAAGATTCAAAATACATATTACGTACTAAAATGCGAAAGTTACACACCGCAAAATTGATAAATAGGCCTGAAATGAAATTCTATCTTGTTATTGATTATACGTTGCCTAGCACGTGACTAAAATCTACCCAGGCGGAGATCCAAAATGACGGTGGCAGTCTTGGCTTAGTTATATCACTCAAAACTCGTTCCTGTTTGTCTCATTTTATAAAGAGGGAATCGTTAATGTTTTCATTAAGAAAGTATTGCCTTGATTTTCTAACATTTCCAATGATAGACAGTAAATTTCACTTTTCACGCACATTTACTTCCAACCTTTTCTTTTGAACCAGAAACAGAAATGATTTACGTTTAAAACACATGACATCATCCACCCTTGTCAAATGCAATAGCATGGTCATTTCAATTGTAATGCCTTCTTATTCCGACGTTACTTTGTTTCTTTGCTACATTAGCGAACACTGAACTACTGCTCGTACTCTAGATATGACAATCAACCACAAAATTCCCTAAATCAGATAACATTAAACATAATCCAAAAAATCATGTGTCAATTCACGAGTTTGCTCACAGAGCACTTTGATTCAGCTCTGCAACGGTTGGCACAATGTATTCCATGTAGATAAACATAGTTGAGTGAACCAATCAGAACACTAGGAATGCCATACTCAGAGTTGAAAATTTAATTACAAACTATATACTTTCCCCCTTTTTTTCTGTTCTACATTAAATGCATCTTCTTTTTTTGCTGTTTTTAAGGCATTCTGCTGTATTTCAACTGGTATATATGGTGAGTTGGTCCAAAGTGGTTGTTTTTATGTCATGATATCTTTCAACTTGTAGGATATATATGTTTGTCTATTCACAATATGTCTTTAAGAGAAAGATTTTTGTTTCTTGTATCCAATCAATAAAATGAAGTGCAAACATTTTTTAAAGACATCATAGCAGTTTGATTCAGCCGACCCTCAGAGCAGGTCGGACTGCAAGCTTATGCAGGGTTTAGAGACCTGAAAATGTCAGAAGCTTTTTACAGAAAAAATGTTTGTACAATAGTAAAATTTGCGTCAAGAAGAGCTTTGTGTTGATCTCCACCCAAAACTGCTTCAGAAAGACATTTTTTTCATCTTTAAAAACTGCAAGACAAACTGGTATTACTTCTATCATATCTTTGTGTAGCGATAAAGCTTCTGTGTTACGAAAGAACTGGTATTCTAGGAGAGGGGTTACTAACCCACAACTCTAACTTGTGATGTGGTTTTCCCTTGCCTAAGTCCCCACTTTGTTGTTCTTTGGATATTTGTTTCACAGTTATCCTTTCAGGTTTAACTCCTGAGCCTGGATCGCATGCAAAATGATTAATTGAAAATTCTTGGTTCTTGTACTACCATGGTTTTCCTGAAAAATGTATTTTTGTAGTTAGTAATTCTCTTTACTGGCTGCCACATAATTCCTCGTTAAGAAGGTAGCAGCATTTGGTCTTACATCAAGTTAATACTCATTATTTTTGATAAGCTTGTCCGTTCTCATAACTTGTTAACAAGCTGGTACATGTATTGCAAGGAGAATTTACTAGCCTGTTTGTAGGCGTACCCTCCCCTTCCCCCCCCCCAAAGGAGTAACGTTTTTTCTTAGAGGGGGAGGGTACGGCTACACTTAGCCTAAGAAATTACATGTTAACCGCCAGTTTACTGTTCTCCTTATTTACGATTTTTACAGGGTATCCTATCTACGACGCTTCCTGCGTAGCACTAGAAACTGTCCGCACGTGGCTTGAGGAAGACGCTGATGATGGAAAAATAAATGCTGACCTGGTAATTTGGGATAGAGAAAGATGTTTTTCCTCATGTCTCGAGCGTGAAAGAATGCAAAATCGTCCTTGTTGTATTTTTCTTGTTGTATTTACTGGCCGGGTCATTGTCCTGCGAGGGGGTTACCTTGCGATGGTTTGGCATCCCATCTTGGGAAGAGAAGAAATACACCTAATCGCTTTATGCAATGGAAACCAGATTAGGCATATTGACACTTTCGACGCCGCTGATCTAGCGGTGTGCAGGACGCGTGTTACATAAGAAAGTTCGTAATAGCCTAGCTCACCACACAGTCTTTATGGCTAAGTAGTAGAACATTGGAGAACGGAATCCAAAGATCTGGAGTTAGATTTCTTAGGGATACTCATAGTTCTTTCCACTTGGTCCCCACGCGCAAAACAAGGGCAAGAAAATCTTCCTCTTCTTCACGAGTACATAAGTAACCCCACTTTTTTCATTACTGACTCCACTTCCTTGTCTGTTTTTCTCTTTCTTATGCTCTTTTCCATTTCATGAACAATTGAATTTTGTAGAGATACTTTCTTAGTTTTATATGTCGCCCAAAATACATTTTCGAAATAATAAACGATATACAGGTTTATTTTATTTACTTATCAAGATCATTTTTATTCCATCAAATGCAGGTGGATCGAATTATCTTCTGTGTTTTTCTGGCTGGGGACTTGGACGTCTATAAATTCCTTTTGCCAAGATACTTTCCTTTAGAGGTCAAGCATGATCAGATAGGGGACGGCCGGGAGAGGAAAAGTGATGAAAAAGAAATAGGAAAACAAAGAAAGGAATCTTCTCCAGAGGATGAAGATACTGAAGAGATGGAAGGTACAGACGACAAGGAAAGCAAAGACGACAAGGAAAGCAAAGACGACAAGGAAAGAAAAGACGACAAGGAAAGCAAAGACGACAAGGAAAGCAAAGACGACAAGGAAAGCAAAGACGACAAGGAAAGCAAAGACGACAAGGAAAGCAAAGACGAAAAGGAAAGCAAAGACGACAAGGAAAGTAAAGACCACAAGGAAAGTAAATACCACAAGGAAAGCAGAGATCAAGAGAGCGGTGGCGTACAAGATGTTGCTGAGAAAGGGGTAGGAAACGAAGATGAAAATGAGGAAGAGCTGGCAAGTGGTGGGCAACAAAGTGACAGCAACGAAGAGAAAGACGGAGAGAAAAAGGAAGATAAAAAAGATGTGGGCACGATAAGTGAGAAAGTCGAAGAGGGAGCGTTCGAAGAAAATCGTAACACCGAGAAAGAACCCAAAGGTTTGTGGTGACAGTCTTGTTTGCTTTACGCTGCCGTAAAGAGTTTCTAAACTGACGTTACAAACTGGTGAGGGGTTAACGTTCGAAACGTTCGCTTAGACACCCTCTACAGTGTCAACAATTTACATTATTAACCCAGCTGATAAGACCAGGTGATTATACCCCTAACCGACGTACCACCACAGTTTTTCTAGAAACTAATCCCCGTGATTCATTCATTGTTTGTTTTAGTTTAGATGATATCTCTATGTTATCTATCTGTTATCCCACTTTGCCAAAAAGACATTTGTCTTACCTTTTCTGTGGAGAAAGAGTTAGAAATTTTAAAGTCACTTTTGCTGTTACCGTAACGGTAACATTGTCCAAAACGGTAACATTGTCCATAACGGTAACATTGTCCAAACAATGGTAAAATTTATGCTCCGTGTTTACGTTACCCTGGCGTTATACCATCACTGGACTGGAGTTATTGTTGTTAACTACATTGTTTGAGGTGGAAGGGGAAGGCCAGTAAAAACATCTTTGCATTGAAAAAGATATCTTCGAGGGGAGAATTCCCCTTCCCCCCCCCCCCCCCCTTATTCAGGGAAGGTTTCTATAACTGTCCTAAGGATTTTTGAACGCCATTGTAGAATACGCTACGCCACATTGAAAACCGGTTTGAATATCGCTATCTCTTGTCACAAACTTAGTATTGCCTCTTACACAGATATCTTTATTGACGCGAAGGAACCACAAGAAACTCTGGAATCACAAGATGAGCCTATGAGTGTCGATAGCGAGACGAGGGACCAAAATCGTCCGCCAGATGGTCAGGACTCAGAAACAAAAATGGACGAGGAGCTAACTGAAAGCACTAAAGGACAGGATGGTAAATCCTCGTGTGCGCCCTGTACAATATAAGAAAGAGATAGTGTAGGATGAAAAATAACGTTATAGAGGAAAACGACAAATTTAGAACCTAGATATATGAACATTGTGATTCGTATCAGGGCTCTTTCATACAAGCTGTTCACCAAGTGATCTCTATATTAAGGCTCGAGGTGTAGGTCGATCATTGTCATCTGCTTTGAGGGGAAATTTCTGCCCAGATATTCGTCACGTAAGAATTTCCTTTAAACGGGCTGTAGTGTTCGGAGGAGAAATTTCATTCTCGTTTACCAAGAAACGCTGGAGGGTTTGGGGTTACTTTCGATGGACTGGCATCCCATCCAGGAGACGGAACAATGTTCTTAGTCACTTTAGACGGAGACAGAATAAGCTGCCGTTAGTTGGATCACTTGTGTGGTGTGCATACTTTACTTGTGACAGGGTAGGCCTAGATACAAAAATCCCGAAAAATGGCTGAAAAATCTAACTGGAAATTTCCCAAAAAAATGCCTATAAATCTTATTTTGTCTTTTCAAATCTCGAAATTTCCTCGAAAAATCCCGATGTATTTCCATTTTTTTTTTCAAAATAATTAGTTAATTTGCATATATTGCGAGATTCCGAGATGTGTGGATGCTCCTTCAAACTGATTTAAAGTGTTCATTTATTTACTAGACAATATAAGTGGTTCGTCAGCTTCGTCGCGTTACATATTTCGGTCTCTTTCAAACAAACAATGACGACAAAAAATGTTGACATTTTTGTTTTGAAACAGTGGAAGAAGAAACAAGTAAATATGTTTTTATGCTGTCGATAATTTGTTTTACATCATCGTCTAAAATGCCCTAAAAGTCCAAAACTCCTCAACTTTTCTAAAAATCCCGTTTGACTCTAAAAATCTTAAAAAACAACCGATTTTTGTATCCAGCCCTATAACTGAGCCAGCCCGATTGCGTCCATGAACACAACGCGTTCTTTTAACCCTTTAACTCCCATGAGTGACCAAGACAGAATTTCTTTTTACAATATCAATACAATATCAACTAGATAATCGATGAGAACAAAGAAAAATATCAATTTGGGGATAATCAATTGATCCAATACTAAATTCTCCGAACTAACATTATAAGAATTGTATGGTTGACAGTAAGGAGAATTACAAATTTGAGTTGAGAGTTAAAGAGTTAAGAGATCGACGAGGAAAAGTTTGTGATTTGCAATCTGTTGTCATATTCTCCAACCTTGGCCATCCTTGTTTCTTCTATGCATTATTTCCTCTTATTTAAAAGTCTTATTCGATTTTAAGGTAGCTTTCCTAATCGCAAAAAAGGAAATAAAAATAAAAAAGACTTATATCAAGGTGACGTAACTCATGTTATCCTTCTTAAAGTAGTCCTACCTCGCAGCAGGAGAATTTTGCGCATTGGGGGAATTTTCGTGTTTTGTGGGCAGAAATCTTTTTGGCATGCTATATCGATCAAATTTCTGGTGGGAATTAATCTGACGAAGGGCTAACGCTCGAGACGTCAGCTTTGACACTCTTAACGGTGGCCAATTTACGTCACCAACTCAGTTGATAACACCAGATTACCTTAGAAGAATTAATTGGGATTACCGCTAGAACAATCGGAACAAATACGTGTCGCCAATTTGGGAATCAGTTCCTTTGTAATCTATAGCAGTTCTTTGGTATCCTATAGAACGCCGTAGGTCCGTTCAACCTCTGGCAGAAGTGCATCCCTTCATTGTTGGTCTCAGCCGATGTTCTGAACATTTCCCGCAAATTTTGCGATGCGGAACATGGGATAGTCTCATCCAAACCTGAACAAAAGCTTACAATAACTCGTAAAGAATTATATATTTCGCTATTATCAGGGTAAGTAAAGAACGCTGTCCACTGATTTCAAAGGGCCAAGCCGTACTGCGAAAGCTCTTTTTTTTAAACGAAGAGGAAAAGTTACTTTTTGAAACGAATACGGATACGAGTGGACGGAGCCCCAGATCAGCGGAAGGATGTTACTAAAAGCGGGAAAACGTCAGCGCATGTGCCAACGTTGTAATGACAAGAAGGCGTGCTTTCAGGCTGTCAGAACCAAGTTGCCTTAAAAACCACCACACAGGCCACTTGAGCCCTTTTTTTTCCCTAAGTGTACAATGCACAAAACTGAATGATAAATCAAAAGGATATCCGTATTTGAATAGCTTTGTGTTCGAAAATTCCTACTTCTATATCCTTTTGCAGATTTCAATGAGCGCGAAAGGAATAATCGATTTATTAAACTAAATTATCCGCAATTCACCGGAAAGCGTATGTTTCCAGCCAAAAGTAAACCCAGCTTAGTAACACCTGAGTAAATAATTTTCCATATTAGGTGATTCGGTATGTGAGCTTATGGCCGGAGCTGAGTGAAGCAATCAGAACACTAGAAATGTAAGATCTGGAGTTGGACTATTTTTTGCAGCATATTCAAGAATGACCGTCTAAAATATAGCTGTTTCTCTTATTATTGACGCACTTCCCCTATGGCTGGTATGACGTTTTGTAAAAATTGTTTCCTGTCAGGAGTCTATGCCAGGTCTCGTAGAGAACTAAGTATCTTTAATCACTCTGTAATTGTTCAATCATAAAATTACTTAAATACAAAGTTGAAAGATACAGACGTATTTAGTGGTGCCTGTCCGGTCAAGAAATTTCTTCACCGAATGACAGCATCACTTTCATCGCGTTTATAAACACTCTTCTATAAATGTTTGGCCTTTCTGAATTGTAATTTACATTTGATAGTTAAACAGCCGATATATTGCCTCTTAAAACTGAAGAAACAAAACACGGCCTCGAAAACGTTTAGCGAATAGAGATGATTGAGCACTGACGGAAGAACAATGACGTATTGGTTGATGAATTAAATTCTAAACATATTACATATGCTATCTTTGCGAGACAATTTTCCGTCCAGTTGCTGGTGAAGCTCTACTAGCTCTAAGTTCGTTCACAGTCCTCCACAAGTCTTCCAGGCTTCTTTTAACGTCTCCCATTCCATTCAGATTCTTTAGGCTTTCCTTGAAGAAAGCTAAATCCGACGTGACGAGTCTGCATTAAAAGGAAAATCGTCTCTTTAATTCCCAACTGTGACTAACATGTAGATTCTCCTTGTGATCTCAGTATGTTGTCTTGCAAATAGGTTATGGGAACTAACAAACCTGTCAGCCAGAAGGTGATATAAAACCAAATTCCCTAGTCTTATGAGGAAATGCATATCAGTCAGTTAGGAAGAATTGCTAAGTGAATCTTGGCGGTTACAGGGTTAAGATCGCTGTAAGGTAATTTATTCCTTAAAGGAGAAAGAAGAGGAAAAATGGGAGTGTTCTTTCATTTGCACAATTTGCAACCAAAACGAGAGGATAAACCCTTTATTTAATCTTTTATCCGTTCACAAAAAGCTGTAGAGGGATCAGAAGAGAACAGTTACTTACTCATTACCTCCCATAACAATCCTCTTGAGGTTTTTCTTCACGCCCTGTTCACGTGCATTAATTTCAGCGGCTCGAATATGTATAACAATCAAGTCCATCTGACATGCGCAAGTTTCTCGACTAGTATTTTTAAGGTCAATCGTTTTTGATTGTATAAGAGGCCTTATGAAGAACATCAGTGATAACGCGCACGGTTCCCACTCTTTTCTCTTTGTCTTACTGTTAGAATACCTACCCATGCTGTGGACCACCATCATTCGTGACTCCCAACTTGTCTAACTTATGGGCCAAACTTTCCTTGAAAGCTCTTTTGATGTCTCTGAATATGGCCTGGACAACAAAAACAATAACATTCAAACCAAAGGTAACTAACTAGGTTGCATCAAACACCTTGTACACAAGGGTTGCAGATTGACTGTGATTAGCTGGAGTGGACCTGTTGAGACATCTGTCAACAATATCGGAAACTTAGTTACATTCACTTTGTGATGAGCAGATGCGCAGCTCATTTCCTCATATATTTTATGACTCTGTGTGTTAGTCCGACTGTGCTTTCAATAAGACCCAGCACCCGCCGGAGTCCCGGCAGGTATTCTGTTGGGAATCGCCGGGTCAACCGGGTATATCTTGGATACTTTCAAGCAAACTCACGGAGTGAGACCTAAAACACCTCGAGTTCTTTCATTCGGCTTTTACCTTTGTAAACGACTTTTGATGAAAATGATTAATATTGTGTTATCATATATTCGAGCATACGTTTCACAGATTTCCAGCAAAAAAACGATCAGTTAAACAATTGTTTTAAAGGAGACCAATACTTAATGATCATCTACGGAAGTAACACCGAAAACTTCTATTGAAGCCAGTTTATTCTGAATGGAAGCAATGGGATATTAGTGGGGAATTGTAATTTATATTATTCTCTGGCAGGTGCTTTACAAATGTAGCCACCTTCTTCAATTCTTATTGAAAGCACTGGTCCGATCTCGGCCTGGGAACCTTCAGAGGGTGGTTGTCTACCATTGTTCCAACTGAAATCACCAAGCGGCCTAAGGAGGGGTTCTGTTTCTATACGATATTACAAACTCACCTCAACTTGTGCTTCTGGTAAAACAAGTGACACGGACTCGTGGAGTTTTGTGATTTGCTTAACCGCACCGCGCATGGCTTGAGACGGCATTGGAGCTTTGACCTCCCACTGTTAAGGAACGAAGTCAATCTTATTAAATTTCCGTATACTCAAAGTATACGAAGTCAATCATATTAAATTTCCGTATACTGAAAGTATACGAAGTCAATCTTATTAAATTTCCGTATACTCAAAGTATACGAAGTCAATCTTATTAAATTACCGCATGCTGAAAGTATACGAAGTCAATCTTATTAAATTTCCGTATACTGAAAGTATACGAAGTCAATCTTATTAAATTACCGTATGTTGAAAGTATTGTCAACAAGCGATGCTTTACAGTTTACCTTGGAGAAAATATTTTTAAAGAGCTCTTCCATCAGGTTTACGATTTTGCTGAACAACTCTTGACGATGGTTGTTGTAATCCTGAGAAACAAGACGGAAATTAAACGTCTTCAATCAACAATGTGGGCAACATTGTGTGTCCCTTCGTTGGGAGCAATGGACTTTGAAAGGATAGAGGAGGTAAGTCACTTAAAAAAAAGAGAAACCGTTGTGGTGGGGATTATTACAAAATAATTTGGTTTTAACAACTACGTTGATGATTTGAACTGGCCCCCGTAAAGAGATGCTAAGGCTGAGCGTTACCCCCTCGTCAGACTTACTCGCTCTGAAGGGGTAACGCTCGAAAGTAGGCTTTAGAATTTCTTTACGGTTGCCAACCCACATCATCGACTCTGAAAGGTGTCCGGGTTCTTAAGTAAGTGAGGCACGCTCGAGACCATTGCTTTTTTTTTTTCCCACGAATGCTACACAAAGCATAGAGATTTATTCAGTGGATAGCACTGTCCACCCCTCGAACAACCGTGGCCAGCTTTGAAAAGTCAATGAGGGGATTGCGAGGCTAAAGTTTCTGGCAAAGTAGAGATTGTTGTTGAGTTATTCATTCCTGTCATTCCTTCTCACATATGAAGTACAACCAGAGTTTTATACAAACCGACAACCGAAGAGCAGTGCTTTTTACAGTGTCTTCGTTGTTAGAGCTGTTTCTAAGCTGCTGTATTGTTATTACGGTGGCGAAAGAAAAGCTAATTGAAATGCCGGCCATTGTTTTGCTCGCAAATTTTCAGCGTATCCAAATGTTGCGACAACTAAGGCTCGCACTTGATTGGCTACCTGTGAGTTTGTTTATTGACCAATCAGAATGTCTGGTTTTTTATACTTCTTTGCGCTGAATTAACCCTCTCTTGCACTGAATCACCTGAATGCTGCCTTTATCTTAACCAGTCAGAACTGAGTAATTTTTTCATGTATATTATTTTGGGGTAATTGTATTTAACAATCTTATGAAGAATGCAATTACACTACATGCCGTCGGCTCACCTTCAGAATTTGATCAAACTGCGATAGTAAAACGTACTGCTTTGGCGGTAGCCTTTCCTCGAAATGCGCTTTGAAGACTGGAATGTGAATTGTAACCACCTCTAAACAGCGGGCAGCAAGAGCTGACAAAACAAAATTCAAACAAACAAGAAAACAATGGAGCCATACGTTAAAACAACCTCGTTAAATTTAGCGAGGCAAGAAGCTCATCACTGCTGAGGTTGGGAAGCATCATGTACTCTTCACCATCCCAGGTAGGCCCCCAAACATTTCGTCAGGTTACTTTACCGCTTTCACTCCCGTGATCAGAATTTCAATTTTCTAAACTGTCAGCTATTTATCTAATTTAATTTAAACAGTGAAATTTTTAGCGTTAAATCAAATGATATCCCCTAAATGGTATATATGCGTTATTGACCGAGCGTGAGGCCAACATGGCTGGATACTAGCCGAATTCTTTTTTTGAGGACTTCGCTGTACTCTGCCCATGCCGCGACATCGGACCAACATTCTCAAGTACGACTCTCACACTCGGTTAGTAAGAAGTTCTTCTTTCCGATTACCTAGATGTTTGGCTGTGATCGTCTTTAGTCCAACAAGCTGCAGTGCTCCAGCTCCAAGAACCAACTGGCATGTTCTAGAGTTGAACATCTATGAAAACGTTACACAATAAGGCGCCATCAGGCTCAAGAAAATATAAAACAAACGTTGGCGAGAAAGACTGGAAATTAAGCAAGACAACGGTGGTAAGAATGAGAAAAGTTGTAGCTAATGACAATAAAGAGAAAACGTGTAATGCATGAAAAGGGCGACAAAACATGCATCCTGGGCGACATGGATACAGTGTGTTGCTGAAATCTGCTAGGAGACTGGAACTCACCGCTGCATGACAAATCACACGACAAAAATAATACCATAGAGCAATATTCAATTCAGTGTCAAAAGTGATTCAGGATGGCATTGGTTTTACGTTACTTCGCTCTTGTGATTGGTCCAGAAAACTCGCGCCATCCTCTCCACCGATAAGATTCAAAAGTATAACCAGTCGCAACTTCGTCACTCGCCTTTTCCCGCGCCTTGGGCAGTTTTTTTTTTTTTCAAATTTGAGCTTTCATGAACTCTTTGCGACATTTCCTCTGTTCTGAGGGGCTTAACTGGTTACTTTGAAATTTTTTTTTTACGACATTCGATCGAGATGTGCTCCAATGAAAAGGAAACTGGGGATGGATTTCTAAAATCCAATGAGTTCGACTAAAAAAAAACTGAACTCTACCACATGAAAAAGTATCCAGGCCTAATTCAGACCGTGAAATTCAAAACACACTCCGCTTTAACACTCACATTACTAAAATACTAATGTTTCAATTGTTTTCCTTTGACAAGCTTATTTTTTCAGCTCAATAGTTTGCAAATTTGCGTTCCCAGTCCTATGCTGTTTTACAACACGACTAACTGCTGGTGGTAATGAACTGCAAATATGTCACTGACCTTCAAAGTTTCAAACAACTTATTCATAATGTCTGTGACCAGCATCGGGGTGTCATCCACACACTGGCAGTAATCTACTAACATGTTCACTAATAAAAGCACTGTCCTGTAAAAAGAAACATACGAAGGAAGCATAATGGTCTACGAAAGAAGATTTGTTTACGCTCCAACACAGTCGTCGAATTACAGCCGTGAAATCTCCATGACTGTATCCGAATTAAAGGCTATACAAGTAAAGCGAGGATTATGATTGAACTGCTTACGAGAAAAATACAAATGAATTCCACAGTTACTTGCAATCATAAGGGTGACTAATGCAACACGTAATAAAGGTAAATAGTTCTTAACTCAATTAAACAACAGACGACACTCTCCATCGGTTTACCGGTGTAATAACCCACCCGGGATGTTGGGAGAACACGAGGAAAGTTTGTAAATTACGAGCCGGAGGTCAGATAGAATGAATGAATGTAATCAAAATGATAACTAATTAGAACTGTTTACTCCGGAGTAACAAGCTCCCCATTGAAGGCCTCTGAAGGAATGTAATCAAAATGATAACAGCTAGATTCTTTTTTCTCTCTAGTTTTTGTCACTTATTTGTCTTCACCTCATTTGTATTCACATGTCACTCATAGTTCTTTATTTGCCTTTCATCGTTTAACCCTTCTCAGTTTGTAATTTAGACCCTTGTTGTATCACGTAACCTGTCTTAAAATTTCTGTTTTGTATATAAGTCGCAATCATTGTAAATAGCTTTTTAGTTTTTAATTTTTATACTGAAGAAGGCCGGACAGCCGAAACGTCGTGCATTAAACTCGTCCAGAACAGTCAAGAGTTAGCCTCTTCGTTACGTCCTTATAGTACACTTATATATATATAATTATAAAATAAAATTAATACATCTCTTAACTTACCCAACAACGGCAAATTTTTCCCCATTTACAAATAAAACTGGAGATGGCTTGCTGTCGTTAGTTGCCGTAGGACCTGGAAAGAATTTCAATTTTGAACATGAAAACGAGCACTTTAGAGTATATGACATAACTGTTGTATTATTGTATTAACCGAAGGACGGTTTTTCCCGATATACTCCAATCTTGACGGAAATACGCTACACCAAAAATTGATCTTTGCATTAAGCACTTTTCGATTGAGTTCTGTAAAAACAAACAAAGCAATCACAACAGCCATTCAGAAGAAGCCAAGGAGCCAATGAGAACTCAAACTGGAAATAAGCAGGCTGCCTGAAGCGCGAGAAAACGCACGTGATCAAGTTGCAATTGGTTTTAGTTTTGAACCTGAATGGTTTAAAAATGAGCGCGATAATTTTTCTTGACCAATAACAGAGCGTAGTTTTGCAAAACCATAGCAGTCCTGAATTACGTTGGACACTCAACTGAAAATTCTATGAACCTTCTCAGTATTACATAGCCTCGCTCGTTAATGGTTCACTGAAGCTCAGTCAGGAGGGCATCGAACCAAGAAATTGGAAGGTCTGAAGCTAGAGTCCTGACAGACGAAACATAATTCTAATTTGTACCACGCTGGCAACTAAAGGAGTGTTAACTGTAACCTCTAATAGAAACATCATCACTTCACTTTGCACATACCTATAGAAAAATTTGGCTCCTTGCCCCGGGGGTAAACACCTGGTAAAAGATCAAAAAAATAACTATTTATCAAAAAACGAAAATCACTAAATTTGGAAATATAATGAGCCTGAACAGTGGGAATTTCAGTTTAATCTTACCATCAACTAAGGAGTCCACTAAAGATTGGAGCTCTGTGGGTACATCAGCCTGCTTCCATCTCTCATTATCTAATATCAAACTAAAAAATAATCCCCGAAATAAAAAAAGTTAAATCGATACACATAATGCAATTTGGTTCATGTTCTTAGAGTAACATCAAATTAACGAGAGAAAGAGAGCAATTTTCATTGTGTTCAAAGAAATTCGGAATTGTTTTGGTTTCGTTTTCCTTTACTTTGTGATTGGTCTAACAAAACTAGCACTATTTTCTCAACCAATCAGATTCAAACCAAACACCAATCGTGTTTTCCCGCGCTTCCGAAGCTATCAAAGGGCTCAAAATACGAATGGGGTTTATCAAATAAAATGGTCTCCCTTTCTCCTAATAAATTGGTATAATTCTCAAGATTCAAACTCTGCATCCCAATCTAAAAGCTGAAGATACAAATTTTCCGGTGCACTTTGAGCTGCATGAGAACAAATGCCTCACCTTAACTTATTTTTGCGTTCCTCGTGGAACCTTTCGACAAATTTTTTAGCTTGTGACAAAAGAGTGGCCCTAAGACTATGGCTCTGGCGTCCACATATTTTCTCACAGTCCATAACAAAGTCTTCCACCATACGTGTCAGCCTGACAAACTCTGCTGAGGATAAGCTGTCCAGGTAACCAGCCTGTTAACAACAAAACGATGTTTTTACATGAATGAAGGGGGTGAGTTGTTAAAGACAATGTGGTACTGCATTGGTGGGGGAGGAGGGGGAATATTGCACGATAATTTGGCTCTATCAATTTAGTTCATAATGTGAATTAGCCTCCGTAATTAGCCTCCTTCTAAAGCTGACGTTCCGAGCGTCAGCCCTTCGTAGGATCACTCTGACGCAGGGCTAACGCTAATAGTCATCTTACGAATTACGGCGTTTAAACATGAATGGCAAGTTAGAAGAAGTGGTTACAGTGTAGGCCCTGGCTTTGCGGGTTTACGTTTCAGTCAGTAACTAAATATGAACAGGGCAATGGGACGGCATCACAGCTCACAACACTTATCCGAGTTTTGACCTAAAACTGATCGAAGTCTGAGGGAGTGGCTTGAATTAGGAATGGAATGCATGCCATCATGTGTCACAATGGCAAAACTGTAACTAAAGTGTCAAATGGTACTAACAAAGCCCCACATGAAAAGCTTTCCATTTATCACCTTCCTCTGTGTAAGAAAGAAACCGACACTCAGCATTCTTATAACCTTAGTGTAACGTTTGCCAACTATGAACCTAGTATACCGCCTGACTTCTTATCAATTCTCTATAGTTCAGTGCTGTGGCATCAGACCGATGAGTATTGTTTGACAGTTTTTTTTGAGGGCGATTGGTTTGACTGAAACAACAGTAATAGAATAATTGACTCAAGGAAGCAGAAGTTAACCTGCGATGGATTATCCAGGGGAAGTAGCGATACTCCTACTGGCTTCATGCTTAGGAAAAAAGGAAAAGCTCTGACTGGATAAACCATCTGGCTTAAAAGATGACTTACGCATTTTAAAGCGGAACTCGCAGCGCGCGCATCGAAGCCTCATACCTAAGTTAAAAGACACTTCACCGAGAGGAGCTGCTCTTACCTTTCCTCTCACACTAATAAGTTTCGCACAACGCAGCTGTGCCATTTCACAACCTGCACACAGCAGCTCCTTACTTTCCTGCGTCAGTTTCTTACAATCAGTTGTGCTTATCAAGATGTCCACTCCACTGCTGCATGACATAAGAAAGTATCATGTAAATGTTTCCTTGCTAATGAATCTCACACACTTTTCAACGTGGAGAGTTCTGATACTATTCCTTCTCCTCTATGCCCTTGGTAAAATAAGAGGTTTCGGGATATCACGATTATTTGTAATGACTTTTCTCATCTTGGTTTGGTTTGAGCTACGTTTCTCGAGAGTAATTTCAGAAAATATGTCATTGAAGGCTATTTTCGTGCAGGTCTCTCGCGATGCGTAATGAAACTGGTAAGAAAAAGTTAGCTGATGTAAAATAGAAGACTTTGATCCACATGCTTGAATGTTGCAAGTATACATGACGACCGTTTGCCGGCTACAAATGTATTAACGCAAGCCTTAACAAACTCTTACCAGACAGGTTGAAGAAAATCTGATTTAGGAATACCAAAACTTTCCAAATCATCTGGATCGAAGTGAGTTGTGACACCTCCAGCAGCTATCATCAACACTCGTACAATGCTCTGATGCAACACCTAGAATTGGAATCGCAAAGGTTGAATATTCAAACAACATTTACAGGTTTCATTTCATGAAGAGGCGGAAAAGCGTTGGAAGGCATGACAAGACTTTCAAATGGATTTTACAAAGGTACCCGAATCACAAAGGAAATTAGTGCACCCACCACACAGGGCTAATTCTCCAAATTAAGGTCAGCCCTGAATGTCTCACTTTTATTCTCCCTACAAGATGCTATAATTTCCCTATAATCGAGTTAAGAGAATTTAATGTCTGAACAAAAAGCACCCTCTGCCTAAAATGCTAGAAAAATTGATGTAAAGAAATGTTGAGTAAAAACTACATTTTAATCCCCTCTAGGAGTTAAATGGGTAAAGAATTCACTATATATCAACTGAACAATCAATCATTCACAGATTTCTTGGAGCAACGTAGACACATTAGGTAGAAAGTTCAGATATTTTAAAACTATTTTTGAAGCGGTACACACTTCTCCTTTGAAAACGGGTTGATAATTGATGTGTTTACAGCTTACCTTCATCCTTCGCAGGACACATAGAGAGGCGTTAAACACTTCCTTTAGCATGTTCATCCACTGCAGGAAATCTAAGCCTCTCATTGCATCAGTAATGCTCGGACTGATGAGAAAGAAGACAGTTGGTTAAAAAGATCACTGGTTATTAGATATTTAGAAAGTTACTTAATGGTAGAGGAAGATGTTTTATCGTCTTGTCACGAGCGTGGGACAAAGAATCAATTCTGAGTCCCCATGAGGAATCGAACCCGAGACACACCTTTGGATCTGAGATTCGATTCCTCATGGGGACTCAAAATTTTTTCTTTGTCCCACGCTCGTGACAAGCGAAAAAACATCTTCGGTCTGTTTCTTTACTGAGCTCAAAACTTAACATATTTCTTATTCTACTTATTTAATGTTATATGTCATTGCAAATGTGATCAGTAACTAATTGAGGAATTCAAAGGTTACATGAATGGCTTTGTTTACAAGAAAGATGTTCTTAGTCTTGTCTCGAGCTTGTAACAAAGAAAAATTGGATTCCAACGAGGAATCGTAACTGGACCTTCCGATTCTGAGCTCCGATACTCTACTAGTTGCAGAGCAAGCGTAAGTTTGGCGAACGAGTGCTCCGTATTTTCTTGGTGAATGTTATAGCTGCCATTTTCGATTTTGACAACAGCAGGAGGCTAGGAAGAGAAAGGAGTCTGAACCTTTTAGGGGATAAGCCATGGCCAAAGGAAGGAGAAGGGAGGACATGGGGCATCTCTCCCCGCCCACTCCCCCTACCGTCCTTTCTAACTCTAACCTAGCAGGCCAGAAAAACGAACGTAAGCTTGTAACGTTAAATCGCCCTAATATGACGCCTACGCGACAATCTAATGCTTCACCACAGAGCTAGCGTGAACTCAATCGTTAGTTATCATTTTCCACTCACATCTTCCCCACCTACTCCCCCACAGACATATTTGATAGTTTATTTCTAGACCACACTGACTTAGTTGAGATTTACACCGCTAGATCCGTGACATTATCCTTATAGCCATAATATTACCTTTCCTCTTCGTTCTCTTTGCTGTCTGTGACGATATCTTGTACTGTCTGTTGAAACATATTTTAACATTTTAAAACATAAGAATGTACGTAGAGATTCAAGTTCACACTTCAGGTCATACTTGATCTAGAATCTTGAGTGTCAGATTCTTAAGTCAGAGTATGAGTAGTCGGTTAAGATATTAATAGGGACCTTGTGAGGAGTCAGCGCGGGGACGACGAGGAAGACGTCGATTAGACGAAAATTTTGTATTTTCGCTAATGTCTGGATACGTTTACCGTCTTTTACGCCGCCACACCTCAACTTCAGCATAACGTGCAGAGCTCTGTACATTTATGTGAGCTGCGTTGAGTTTCAAAAAGAAATATCAATAATTTGCTGTCAGGGTTTCCGTTCTCACCCGCAAACCACGCAAATTTTGGTGATTTCACGTTGTTGTTTGCAGAGAACGGCTGAGAAATCTGCAAAGTTTGAACACGGTTTACTGAGATATTGTTCTGTCCATTAGATGTTTTATATTCCCACGTCTTCATTGCCGTCATTGTCATAGGTTGCTTCAGGCCCCTATTAAGATTATAATTTTGATTCCATTGTCAACAAACCTGTCTAACTGTACTCTTTATTGTAGCATATGCTTCATCGCGATATAAGTGAAGAAAGTGCAGCTTGTGTTTCCGGAGAAGGCCAAATAATACAGACACAAGCCTATCCTGTTTTAGAAAAAAACAAACAATTATAAAAAATCCAAATGCTGTACTCAGTTAAAATAAAAGCACTTCAGCACATAGAATGTCACGGATCAACGTCAGTATCGGCGCCTCGCCTCGGCTACCCCTCCCCTCACCTACCCCTCCCCTCGCCTACCCCTCCCCTCGGCTACCCCTCCCCTCGCCGAACAACAGTTTACAGATGACAACTTAGGGTTAATGTTTGGCTTGGGGAGGGATTGCTCAGATAGCGACACGAAGTCATCTTCAATGTTTCAAGGTTGCTGCTCATCAGGGTATTGTATTCACATGTCGTACCTCGTCAACAAGTCCCTCACTCTCCATGTCATCCTCGGATGTCCTAGTAAGGTTAGCTGTTGCAAACTCCACAAAATCTGCTTCCATCATTCGTTCAATCACTCGTTCAAGTTCTGCCAGTTGTGAGCCCAAGTGTCTGAGTCACAAAAAGAAATAAAAAAAGCAAAAAATCACAAAGGTTATTGTAAGTGGAATAATAACACTCTCTTCTTACAGACGATTTCAAGAAATTATTCTTCATTCATTATGCTGATGATACTAAATTGCAAAAACAAAAGTGGAGATATTCAAATGACGTTTATGAACAGACTGTTCAGCTACATACTGTATTATCAAATCTTCAACTCTGAATATTGCATTTCTAGTGTTCTAATTGGCTCACTCAACTCCGCTTATCAGCTAATATTGCAAGTCACCTTACATGGAAATGCATTGCGCCAACAGTTGATCATTATTTGATAAAATAATCATTCCATTTGCAATTGTTGGATACGAGATTGCACATATCCAACTCGAAACAACCCCCTCATTGATAAAGGGGTAAGTTTCTGAAGAAACTGTGGTGCTGCGTCGGTGGGAGAGTATAGCAGGTAGTTTAGTGTTAACAACTGGGTTGAAAACGTAAATTAGCCACCGTAAAGGGTAAAAAAGCTGACGAAGGGCTAATGCTCGAAACGTCAGCTTTTTTACCCTTTACGGTGGCTAATTTACGTTTTCAACCCAGTTGTTAACACTAAATAACCCCCTCATTGGCTATCTAACATCTCATATATCCAGTGTGCGCTCAGGAATAATTGTTAAAGACCTCAATTGTGGATATTTTTACAACATTTAAACCACCTAAAGTACATGACATGACATTTGAATTTCAATCAGTTTGTTATGTGCCTTACATCTGAGTTTTGAAGAAATTTTCTGTTCCAGTACTGGATATGTTTACTTTAAGTTCTAAATAGAATTTAGTGAACCCTTTCACTGAGGCGAAAAACTGTTATGGCCAGACCATTTCAGCTAGAATTATTAAGATACCTAAAGCTTTGAATGCCAGCAAGTTCTTGTTGTAATACTTCCTGAGTAGTGCTGATCAAGTCCAGTGCACCAACAAAGTCAGATGTCGACAACAGCAGCTGAATTGTTGGCTGTGTTTGATGAACTGTGGCCATCATTTTAAGCTGAAGAAAACATAGATTATCACCACTCCTTCACATTTAAATGCTAACATTTTAACTCCAAAGATGTGATTGCTAATTCTCCCCTCTAACTGGAAGAATTTGGGATTAGATTAAGATAACAACTTTTACCTGATGAGCATTCTCATTACCTGCCTGCTTAACAATGTATGGATATTATGGGGAACTTAAATTTTAATTACTTCTGGGAGTTAAAGGTTATAATTACTGAATGAAATTATTCTTTGCCTTAATTTAAGAGTCTAGATTGCTTGATAAAATTTATCTGACAATACCTATTCAATCTACCTTTATTGTTTTTGCAGATCTGTGATAACCAAAGAGAGCAACTAAGTTTTTGCTTGCTACATTCAAACTTTCCTAATGAACAATGACAAAATAAACCCTTCCATCAGTATGTATATTCTCAATACTGTTCTTTATAGATTTTTTAAGGAGCTGATAGGGAGAATTTGTTGAACAATCAAGAGGTTCTTTAGTTGGTGATCTTTTCCTGAATGATTTAGAGTAGATATTGTAAGGAGAAACTAGATGTAAATCACTCCTGGGAGCCAAGGCAGTAGAAAGAAAACAATTTGAGCCTGAATTATACAGAATATTCAAAATCGTTCTTCCCTTCAACCAATTACAAGTATTTGTTATCATACTGAAACTGGAACGCTGACACAAGGCACACAAAATTCAGCTCACAGTCAAAAAAGGGCTTCTTTAACTTTCATCCCGATTCATATCTGGGGGTGTTAGATGGATAAGGGTTCCACAACAGGTTATTAGCTCCTCTCACCTTTTCAAACACACTGAGATATTTAGATCTCAAAGATGAAAGCCTGAGAACATTCAGGAATCCTGAACACAAAACCTCTTGAACTTTTTGCACCTTCATTCTGGGAAAATTAAGAAATAAAGCAAGCAATAATTAACATTAACAACACAAGTACAAACATTTTCAACAACATTATCATAAGTAAAAATATCTTATTTTTACAAAGCCATTGAATCAAATCCTTATTAGGAAATAATTATTTTGATCCAGGCCACAAAACAGTAATAGATGAATATGCACTTATTGAGTGGGAAGGTCAGGCTGGAAAATGTTTGGTTGGAAGTCATGATGACCAAGCAAGCCTGACCAAGCAAGCCTGACCAAGTGCGTGCATTATGATCATCCAGAGCCAATTATTTTCCTGTCCAACCTGATCATGACATAACTAAGCCAATGAGCATTTTATCAAATGACTTTTGCCCTTTGTTTTCCAGCCTAATCTTCTTCCCACACACATCTCTACTGTCCCATTCTGCCCTCATACAGGATTTTTGTCTAAAGTTTTTAATAAAAATGCTCTGGATCATACAGGTGATACACAAATCAATTCAAAATAAAACTTAAATTGTACCTTAAATGTTTGATCTCACTGACTGTCTCTCCAACATGATCCTGCAGCTGATCTTGGGATGCCATTGCACTGAAGAAATCTTCTGATCTTAGTGAGATCTGATGAGCCAGATTCACTTCTGTGATGTCCAAATAGTGTGACAACTGAGAAAAGAATTAAACAACAAATGGTTCCTTTGATTGAAAACAAACAAAAAAACTTTGGCATTTCAGCACTTCCTGGGTGACCAATTGCTTCAATACAGAACTTGATGTAAATGTTCTTTGTGTATTTTACTTCAAGGTTTCAGGCAAACAAAAAAAATTTGAAAAATAATTAAAGAAAATGAGGAAAAATCTACTTAACAGTGAGAGTACCAACTTAAAATATTTTATAAATTATGTTATTGGGGAAGGAACTAAATTCTTCTGGTACCACTCTGTTCCCAGAAGTATCACTCTGTTCCCAGGAGTATAAAAAGATATCTTGGAGCTGTCAAGGAAACTTTTAAAACCAATTGTTGGGCAATTTTCTATATCAAATAGGCCTGATTATCTCATCCCAAGGGGATGATGACAAAAATTTCATAGAAACCAAGGTAAGTTATCAGGAGACACAGTGCTGTAGTGGTTAGTGTGCTAGACTCTGGCTCAAGAGGTTTGGGTTGAGGACCAGAGTCATTGTGTTTTGTTCTTATGCAACACACTCTACTCTCACAGTGCCTCTCTCTCCACCCAGGAACACAAATGGGTACAGGAGAATTGTCAGGGAAGCCTGAAGAAATGCTGGGGGGGGGGGGGGGGAGATTATCTATCAATAGACTGGCACCCCATCTAGGGGGGGAGGAGAGGAGGGAAGAATACTCCTTGTAACTTCATACGATGAAAACCAGGATAAGCTCCAACTGTATGAGTCACTCAGTATAAACTTAAATACCTTTGCCAAGATACAATGTCGGTTCTACCAATATTGGGCTGCTGAACCAAACTTTATTTAGGCAGACAAATAGTGACACATCAACCAGTCAGTACAAACGTACAGTCATGCAGATTGGTTTCCCGCTCAAACTCAACCCTCTCTAAATATTTAGAACAGTTATCACTACCTTTTCCTGAAGAAGCTTTGCTGAGTTCCTCGGCACAGCCCTTGTACTCTCAGCTGGTTCTTGAGTCACCATACTCCAAGGAAGGACACTGTTAAAGATCTCTGGGTCTTCCAAAGCAAAATTGGGCATCAGGAACACCTGAAATTTACCAAGACTTAACAACTCAATGAAGTCTCCATGCTGACCAAAATACAATTATGTTACAGTCTGTAATTTCCAATAAACCACCCTTCCACTTTGCCCTCTACAGGATCCTTAACAACTGCTAGTAATCAATCATTTAATGAATTTCACAATTACTCAGTCAATTAAACCATCCATGAAAATTAGATAATGTTAGTATTTCCTTGAATAAGCACCCTTCCCTAAAAAAGCACCCACCCCTTGGCCAAAATGGGAAATAAGTGCCCCACCCAAACAGTAGTCCTGAGTACAAAGAAAATCAGTTTCTATAGCCACAGTGACTTAATTTACAACTTTGTAAATTTTACCTACAGCAAAATCAGTAAAGGAGAATAAAAAGTGCCCCATTGATTAAGCACCCTCCTTCTGACAAGCACCTTTCCTTTGAGCCAAAATTTTAAATAAGTGCCCTAGTGCTTGTTGGACAAAATACAGGGAAGGAATTTTAAAAGGTCACACAAGTCACAATTCTACCAACAGTAAACAATTAAAGACAAAAATTATTTTATAATGAACAACGAACCTTTGGTATTAGGCTGATATCAGATGCAACTTTGTCAACTGGAAAATAAAAATTTCAAGCAAAGTGAGTCCTTATTCATTAATCAAAGATCAACCAAAGATAGCTCATCTTCAACTAACTTGTTCCACCTCCAATAAAATCATATTCCACAACAGATACTTTAACCACTAACCACTCTGTCTTTTGGCTGCGGCAACTGCAGCTGCTGTAAAACCAGTGTCACCAGGAGTTGCCGTAGTCCCACCCCCAACTGAATTTTTCTTGAGTTTTTGATGAACTTTGATCCTCTAAAAAAAATTCAAGGGATTCTTTTAGTTAAATTTGAACATGTACATGCAGTGAAAGAGTACTAAAAGTTTAATAAAAATGAGACAAAATCACCCTCAAAGAGTCAAAGGATTAATGAGCATTCACAAAAAACTGTAAGCATGGATTTGATGACCACATACAAGTTATTGCATGGTGTTTTCCACAAACTGTACCTTAGACCTCTTCAGGATTACTAAGCTAAATGTCTTAATAATAAAAGAACAATATTCCAAATGATTCCAAATGAATTTAAAGGTTACTCACAAACTCAGTTTTCTTGAGGTAGTCATCAAAAGAAGCCTTTGGGATGTTTGGAAGTAATGTGAGAGGTGGAACATCTTGTGATATAAAATCTTCTCCCCATGTCTTGGTGAAGAAGTCTGTCTGTCTTTTGAGCAGTCGTGGGTCATTTAAGATGGCAGGAAGGTTTTGTGTCGAGGAATATACAGTGAAAGAACTTGCATTAGGAAATGAGATGGGTGGTAGTCTGGGTCTTGGATATAGTGATTCATCAGTGGTAACAGAAGCATGACTCTCTGATTTTACTGAAAAAGAACAGACGCACTGAAGCATTTAATCAATTTGTATAATAAGCTGAGTTTAATGCTCACATTTTGATTGGTTCTTAACTATCAGGGTTCTCCTTATCAGGCAGTAACTGGTTTATCACTTGTAAGAGCAGTGTTACCGCCTGTAAATGCTCAGAACCCTTAAAAAATACACATTTATGGTGAGCTAATCTGGTAAGAAAGTGTAATAACAAGCCAACAGTGTGTACTATTATAGATCTACATGTGCTTTAGTTAGCTAACACTGACTGGTACCTTTCGGATTTCAAAGCCCGAGTGATTTTTTGTGGGCTTTCTGCTAAATCTCATGACATTTGTCAGTTCTCTGCATGTGCAAATGTGATGTCGTTTAGTTGTTCAGTTTCTACAATGAAATGGCAGCAAACAATGCTGTCGTTTCTGTCCAGTAACAAGAGGTCATAAAGAGTGGCTGGTAAGCTTTACAAGAATTTTAGGGGTAAACAAAACAAAGGTTACATACTAGCAATGAAGAGCAGCCAATCGCCAGAAATAACTGCTTTGACAGCTCTACAATTGCTGGCTGTATAACGAACATGTGAGGACAAAGCTAGTCTTCATCATGAAATTCTACTTGAAATGTGATTCAGACAATGGTTTGAAAGAAGCCTTGAAAATAAAATCTCTCAACAGTGTAAAAGTTCTGAATTTGAGATGATTAGAACATGAATTCAGCTAATCAATGTGATTCGATTTCATAGCAATGCAATTTATAGCTGACACCACTGATTTTCCAGCAATATGCCATGTAAGTGACGACAAAGATATCACCCAAAATCGAAGGGAGACCAGTTTACATTATAAGCAGTTTGGAAAGGGCATAGTCAAATATAATGCTTTTAAACAAAATTTTACTGTTTTGTTCAACCTCTGAACCTAAAGGTGTATCATTCACATTATGAATTTTTCAATGGAGAATTTTTGATAAGTGCGATGTACTGTATGCTTTAGAAAATGACAAAGTTGAGAATGATCAGCCGCCTGAAGCTGCAAATGTGCTTTACTGGTTTTAAAAGGTCCATTATCTGTTGTGCTAAAAACTAGGGAAAACCCTGAACTAAGTCTTTTGGAGAACAGACATAAATAGATGACATTGCTATCACTAGCATTTTGCTTTTTTAATCATATAAACAAATAGATTTCATGTTGCTGTGGGTCCCTGTAAAGAATTCGATCACAGAAGACATATAATGATGGCAAGAACCTTTGAGACACACTCAGCTGTGCCTCTTATGCCGATCATTTTTTTCCCACATCATCTGTGATCTATTCCTGAACACATGGCAACAGCATGGCAACATAGAGCATTTTTGTTAAATAGAAAAGTAACTTACATGAACACAGTTAACAAATAATAGAACTTATAATGAAAAGAAAAGTTGATATTAACAAAAAAAATTTTTTTTCAGAAACAATAAATACTATAATACTTCCTGTATCATGAATTAACCTAAGATAAAGCAAAAGATAAAAGTGAAAGGAAATATAAAAAAAACTCTCTATCCTCCTAATAGAGGTTGAACCCTTTTCACTCCCAAGACCTCATAAGCAATTCTCTTTACCATCTACCCTGCATTTCTTATGATCTCAGTTGGTAGAATTTAGTATTAGATCAGCTAAAGATCCCCAACATGTAACTGATATTTTTTTTCATTCTCATAAATTGTCTGCTTGATAATTTTTTGAAATTGTACTGAGAAATTCTGTCTTGGATA
This sequence comes from Pocillopora damicornis, assembly GCF_964200805.1. NCBI lineage: Eukaryota > Metazoa > Cnidaria > Anthozoa > Scleractinia > Pocilloporidae > Pocillopora > Pocillopora damicornis. The sequence goes on from NC_142676.1 coordinate 11,851,269, forward strand.
ACCATGGAAGTTAATGGGTTAAAAAAAATTTGGATAAAATATATCCTAAATATATTCAGTGTAACATTGATTCTGGTGCCTTAATTTAGTAGTGCATGTACATCAATGTACATATATTTGCTACCAATTTTTTAAGACTTCGACTTTTTGTGAGAGTTTAATGCAGTCTACTTGAGTTTTAATTCATAAAACGCGCACGAATAAATGGCAAGATGCAAACTCTTCTACACTGCCTTATGTTACTCGGAGTCCAGTCATCATAATAAAACAGAATTCGTGTAAGCCGTGTATGTTTTCATATATTTCAAAATTAACGAGGAATCAGAGAACTAGATGCAATTAATGATGTCAAGAAAATAACACAAGGGGAATTATTCTTAACGATCAGAATATTTAAACTGTTAACTATACACTTACCCTCCTCCAGTTTTGTGTGATTCTTCCTTACATGATCCTCGTAATCTTTGTCGCTGACACCTTCAACAGGTAAGGAAGGGCAAACGCCATTTTTACCGTAATGGCAAACAAACGATCCTCCTTCTTTTGTGCAGTGCAACTGTCTCAGATGAGAACTAAATTCTCTTGGTGTCCTGAAAAATATCTTGTCGCTACAAATTGCACAGCTCTGCCATGGTTTAGCTTCATTGGGGTCCACTAGTCGTAACATAATTAGACGACTGGAAACCAATTCGCCCCTTGTATTTTAATAAATCATACCTCGATGATCTCTTTGCATTGATCTGATTCATTGGTCTTTTTCGATTTTGACGATGTGTACTCCCTGTCCGTTACGTCAACCCATGTTTCATCCTTTCGGTAACCGGTAACCGGGCGAGGCGACAAAAAATACATCACTTGTTGAACTCTAATTTTCCAACAACTTTCGCCGATTCTGTAATCCTTAGCAACCTCGCATTTAGCTACGTCACCAAAAGTGGCCCCACTTTATTTTTGACACTGCGATCTCTGTTGATTTCCCCATTTTAATTTTAAGGAAAAAAATCATTATTATCATTTTGCAAGTTCACATTCTGTATGGTGGTGTCTAGCTAGTTGAAAGCTTGAATCCTAAAGAAAAAGTCAAATGTAATTACATTTGTCTGTTCTATTGTATCTCAGATTAATGTCACGTGAGTCAGCACGAGAACATCTTACTCATAATTACATGACGTATCAGCGGTTCCCGCTCTGATTCAAAAACTTAAGCGGCAGTTCTGGCGAAGAGTTGAGCTTTTTACCTGTTTGAAGACAAGGATAAGGCTTTATATTGCCCTTTTCAGCATTTAAGTGTTTATCGGCTGGTTATTTTGAAGTTTTTTTCGGAAGTAATGCAACGGGAAAGGCAAGAAGAAACTGAACATGACGACGTCATGGAAGAAAACGCGGGACCTTTGCTTATCAACAAACTCGAGGTACTGAGGCAAATATAATATGGCGTTGTAGTTCGTCATTACAGATAAGATTATTCTCAAGGGTATATTTCTGGCATTTCCCGCGTAAATCTGAAATTTCTATTTCTTTTTAAGCCAAAACGTATCAAACTTGCCACGGGTAATGAGGCGTACCTCTTGCAAATTTCGACTGGCTCAACGCTAAGTTAACGCTAGCAGTTTCAGTACACTCCAGAGGACCGATTTTCGTTGGAATCTCCCTTGAATGCTGCCGAATTCATTTTTATCATTGCTATAACAGATTATTTGAAATTTATCTATAAGGAATCGAGAGTCTTCAGGAAAGTGACTTTGTAATAAATTAATAAATCTAGCTACCATACCTGAACGCCGCCATGATGATAGAATTGCTCGCTTTATGAAGATGTGAAGTTATTAATTTTATAAGACTTCCTTGTGATTGTCCTCGAAGACTATGCTCGAATTTCTTGCGAACAGAATATATCTAATTTCTTTTTTTTTTATGTTCTTACTGTATGTCTTTTGCGGTTTAGATTTTGATCAGGGTAGACTCCTTTACGTATCCATTCTGAAATGTCAGTATAAGCTGACCTCTCTTCGTTGAAGATATGCATGTAAGCTGAGCAAGATTTCCGCGGAGCCTTTTACTTAATCGTGTATACAGTTCTTGGATGAAAAAAACGATAAAGAAAACGATGGACTGCTTCAGAATCCAAGGCTTCTAGGACTTTGTTTCAGAATAGTATGGGGTTACATGGAAATGTTTCTGCAAACTGTTTTTTTCTAATTTTCACTTTTCAACATGATAAATGATTGTATTTGAACAGCATGAGTGTGTGTGATATTTGGGTTATTTTGTAAGCTTACATGTACAGCTTATGAAAAATTATGTTGATGTGATGATATTGAATGATGACTAGTCATAACTGACATTTTTCCTTCATAAGGAGCATGGAATTAGTGCCAATGATGTAAAAAAGCTGCAAGAAGCTGGATATCACACCATTGAAGCAGTGGCCTACACACCGAAAAAAGCTCTACTTGGTATTAAAGGAATCAGTGAGGCTAAAGCTGACAAACTTCTCAATGAAGCCTCTAAGCTGGTGCCAATGGGATTCACTACTGCCACAGAATTTCACCAGAGAAGATCAGAATTAGTGATGATTACTACAGGGTCAAAAGAGTTAGACAAACTTATGCAAGGTTGGTTTGAAACTTTTGTCAAGTGCTTATATATTTTCTCTAGTTTAATATTGATTGATGGCTTATTTGTGTGAAATTTTACATTTTTTTTGAATAGCAGGAAATAAGGCCTGAACAGATTTTTGACCAAAAGGTTAATTGCCTTTAGTTTAAAATTTGTATGGTATTGTTTGTGAAATATGAATCAGGAGGTTAAATGATTAACCCTTTACACCCTAATATCAGTATGTATATTCTCCATACTGTTCTTTATGTATTTCCTAAGTTGACAGGGGGAATTTGTTCAATAATTAAGATCTTCTTTAGTTGATGATCATTGATCTTATTCTTGTGGCCTAAATGTGTGATTCAGAGGTGATATTGTGAGGATAAATTAGAAGCTAGGCCATCTAAGGGGTCTAAGGGTCAAGACATGTACTATTGAAGTGAAGTGGATTGACGTTTTGTTTTTAGATCGTGTAATGTTTTGTTAGTCTTACATTTGAAAGACATAACTTTCCTTTTGGATCCAAAGGTGGTATTGAAACTGGAAGCATCACAGAAATGTTTGGGGAATTCCGTACTGGAAAAACACAACTGTGTCACACAATGGCCGTAACATGTCAGGTGATCAATCTTTAACTTATCACAAGACAAGGTTGAGATTTCAAATGTTTCTGAAAGTTTCTATAATTGTGTCATACATGTACCTCAAATAGGGACAAATAATATTAATTTGTCCCTATTTGATATTTCATGTTGTGGAATCCCATTTTATCAAACAGTCAGTTTGTTTTTTTGTTTTACACTTTTCAATGTACATGTATGGGACTGTACTTCCCAAAACTAATTACTTGTTTTGGGAAGTACAGTCCTATGCATGTATATTGAAAAGTGTATAACAAAAAAATTAATTGTTTGATATAATGGGATTCCACAACATGATTACACTGTGTACATGCATAGAAGAAAATCAGTAGTTCTTATGTCCAATAACATAATGTTACTTTGTGAAGTTTATATGAAATAAGTCATATTTGTACTGCGGTTGTAGATGAAAGTGAAATGTGATCATCGCAGTAAATTTTCCAATTTAAGCAATTGGAAAGAAGAAGCCTGAAAAAAATCAGGGCTTCAACGGGATTCGAACCCGTGACCTCCGCGAATACCGGTGCGATGCTCTACCAACTGAGCTATGAAGCCACACATTGGGAGCGAGGACTCAATAAATTGACCTCGCTCCCAATGTGTGGCTTCATAGCTCAGTTGGTAGAGCATCGCACCGGTATTCGCGGAGGTCACGGGTTCGAATCCCGTTGAAGCCCTGATTTTTTTCAGGCTTCTTCTTTCCAATTGCTTAAATTGGAAAATTTACTGCGATGATCACATTTCACTTTCATCTACAACCGCAGTACAAATATGACTTATTTCATATAAACTTCACATCATTTCACTGCACGGGAAGATATGAACTCAATAAATTGACCTCGCTCCCAATGTGTGGCTTCATAGCTCAGTTGGTAGAGCATCGCACCGGTATTCGCGGAGGTCACGGGTTCGAATCCCATTGAAGCCCTGAGTTTTTTTTTTTTTCAGGCTTCTTCTTTCCAATTGCTTAAATTGGAAAATTTACTGTGATGATCACATTTCACTTTCATAATGTTACTTTATCTTACAGCTTCCCATCGACCATGGTGGGGCAGAAGGAAAATGTCTCTACATTGATACAGAGGGCACATTTCGACCTGAAAGACTGGTAGCTGTTGCTGAAAGGTATGGTCAGCAACCTACATTTTAATTTACATTATGTTGTTTACTATGTCTTTTGACTTTAAGGACTAAGAAAAACTTCCGTTCTGATAGTAAAGAACAGAATCTTTAAAGTGTTACCCTGATCGCCTTCATCATCCTTAACAAAATGCTCATTTTCCTTCATTTCTAAAAGTTTTCATTGTTCAAAATTTACCAAACAGTAGTTCTTACCCCACCTTAAGAGAATTATTTGATATAGCTATATCTGTGCATAATTCCAGGCAATTAAATTTGCACTGATTAGACTTTTTAATATACATAATTATATATAAATTATATATTTATTTGTCTCCTCTACAGCCTTTGTCCTTTGTGCCCTTCGTCTTTCTTTTGTTTTTCCTCTCACTCTCTTTAGATAAAGCTCACCCCTGCTTTCTTCCCCCGCCCCTCCCCCCTTTTTAGGATCTCATAAGATAAACTAGATTGTTTTTAAAACAATTGTTTGATCCAAATGTGTTCTTGTGAGTTAACGTTTGTATCATATTGTTTTTGTGATGTAGATATGGGCTTTCGGGACAAAGTGTGCTTGATAATGTGGCCTATGCGAGAGCCTACAATTCAGACCATCAGTCTCAGCTTCTGATACATGCATCTGCTATGATGTCTGAATCAAGGTACTGCTTGATCAATAAATGTAGTTATGTAGTCCTGAAATACACCATGCATTAAATACAACTATTGAACTCTGCAAGCAATGTAAACTGTAATTTTTTTTCCCCTTGCCACTTAGCCTGACTTCTTGACTCGTTAGTCAGATGGTCAGTAATACCCAAACCCTGAGTGACTTAGTTACCTCTAGACCTGTGTGGCATATGACAGTCACTCTTCTACACTCTGGCAATTTTCAAAATACATGTACAGTATTCTTAAATTATTTTCTCCATCACCCATCATTGCAGATATGCTCTTATGATTGTTGACAGTGCAACAGCTTTGTATCGTACAGACTACTCTGGTCGTGGAGAACTGTCTGCCCGGCAGATGCACCTGGCAAGATTCCTTAGAACACTACTAAAACTTGCAGATGAGGTACATATGCTACCTAATTTTGTGTTTTACCCTGTATAGACCATGTACATGCAATATCACACTTTTTTTCTTCTCTCTTTTTGGACTGTGCCATGCTTGCTGCCTGTTACTGCATCTTTGAGTAGTTTTACCTATGAATGTTCAAGTAGTGATAAACCTTGTTTTTTTTTTTTATGTGAATTGATTGTGATACCATTGTCATTCAGTTTGGTATAGCTGTTGTTATCACAAACCAAGTTGTAGCACAGGTGGATGGTGCTTCTATGTTCCAAGCAGATCCCAAAAAGCCAATTGGTGGAAACATCATGGCACATGCATCAACAACAAGGTAATGGCTAATAACAAAATCCTGTTCTTTGACAACTTTTCTCTACTCACTTCACAATTGTAGTTTGTTTACAGACTTACCTTCAGTAGTAAAGTTGCGAGGGTGGAAATCATCAGGGCTGTTGTTAAGTTTTTGTAATAGGGTCTGTTTGCATTGATGATACAGCTCAAACTAACTATAGACTATACAAACTGATATTGATCATCACTTGTGGTGCTACAAAGGTCTCAGCTATATCTTAGGATTTTCAATGTTTCTAAATGACTGCCCTTGACTTATGTTTGTCTTACAAAGGATTTTCAGTGTCACACAATTTTTAAGCAAAGGTGACTTTAAAACACCATGTTGATTCATTCATTCATTTGTATTGGCCCTGAAAAGGCCCTTTGGAGGAGTGGTCAATTAAGTAAACATAGTTTTTTACATACTACATATACATACATGCATGCGAACATTATGTAAGTTTATGAAGGAATGAGGTAACTACATATCTTGACTGTGGACAAAGCTGAATAAGGTTTGACTTTTTCCACACAAGCAAACTCTGTATGTTGTCTTTCTCAATTTATAGTAACATTAAGTCAGTACATTACATTTCCATAAACAAGATGAAAAAGAAAGCAAATTCAGTTTTACAAATGATGAGCTGTAGCTAAATGCATTTTAAAAACATGTTTTAAAGGAAGCTACCAGTGAAGTCAACAACAGGTACATTGTCATCAAAGGAAAACTTGGATGTCAGCTCACTAGGATTTCCTGCAGGCTTGGAAGTAATAAGTATATATTCTGCTCCTTATCCTCTACAGATTGTACCTCAGGAAGGGAAGAGGGGAGACAAGAATATGTAAGATATATGACTCGCCATGTTTGCCTGAGGCTGAAGCCATGTTTGCTATCAATGCAGATGGTATTGGAGATGCTAAGGACTAAAAACTGGAAAGGCAAAATTTTTTGGATATGGTGTAAACAGGATTAAAAGTCTCAGATGAGCGCATCTCTATTTTAGCATCTAGTACCACTAGATGATTTAAACATGTGATGTTCTATAAGGTTTAAGCTAATACCATCATAGGGTGCTGGCAGGCCCTCATTATCATCCCTTCTGGACAAGTGTGACTCATCTTAAATCTTCCTGTGGGCAGAGAAACACAAATTTAAAACACATTTCACAATGAGGGGCTGCTTGCAAACTACTGGGCTGCCATCTTGAAGTCATCATGGAGAAGCCAACTTTGTTTTGCTAAAATAAGATTCATAAACAACAATCATACAATCCTGAATAGTATTTGTTTTATTTCTTTGCTATTTTATTTATTCAACTTTTGAAATTCTCGTCTAAATCATTAATGTGAAAATTAAATATTGCATCCTTTATACTGGCACCAGATGTTCTAATCTGATGATAACTCTGCTGTAAATAATAAAAATCATACCACTGCTGATTTGACAAAAAAGAAAATCATTGGCTAAAGTCACTCTCAACATCTAGAATTTGGAAATGAGCATCACATGTATTTCAGTTATGTACACTTTTTTACTGCAAGTTCTAGAAAACCATGAACACTATAAATATTTATTTTAATGCACAGTGACAAACAAGTCCTAAGATGTGAGGGGGACAAGAATAAACATTACACAGGAGTAGTAATGGCATGTAGATACTAATTTGTCTCTCTGTTGTCTGCTTGTGAGTTACAATCACCAAGTTGACTGTTGCTCCTCATTATATACCAAACATTCCCTTAGCATTTTAGAGGTTCATGGTTTTCTGACTTTTCCAGATAATTGTGCTGGCAAAAACTGCCCCATTTGTAATCTACAATTTCTCACTATTTACAAAATTTTATTGCATTACATTCATGTAGAAAAATTTATATCATTTTCTGGATTTTGTAAAATTTGTGGCCATTGCAGCCAAATTAACTTGTATTGAACATTTTGCTAATTGTTATATATTTGACTCATTCTGTGTTTTTCTAAAAATTGCCAGTTCAATTGCCCCATCATGTAACTAATGCAAATAGTACATTACACTATGTCTTCCTTCCATGTTTTGAATGAATTAATGATGTACATGTAACAGTAAGAGTAGTTTTCAAGTGAAAGTTGAAGCCAAAACCAAAGTAATCACAATTATCAATCAGAACAAAAAGTTAACATCATTAACTAATGACAACTCAAAGTAAAAAAACAGGCAACCTGCTTGAAGCACTGGAAAACAAAAGTGACTAAGTTAGGGTTGGGTTTACTTTTGAATCTGTTTGGTTAAGATGGTGGCAAGAGTTTTTGCAAGACCAATCACAGAGTAACTAAAGTATTTTAGGATCACATTAAATACTCCATTGAAAACTGCTCTAATAGCAAAAGACATCTAACATTGTGTAGACTGAAAGGATAATAGCTAAGTGTTTACACACAAAATGGAATCAGTTCTCAGACAATTGTGATGCAAATAAAGCAGCAAGATAGTTGGTCAAACCATCTTTTGACGTTCAGTTTTTGGTTATACATATCTGTGTTTTTCATGTTAGCATAGCAAGGCCCAGTAATTAAAAAGGTGGATAATGCTATTCAACAGATATCAATAAGTATTCAGCTGATAAATGTTGACAAAATATACTGCATTATGCACCATTTCAACAACTGAGACCAGATGACTTGAAGTTAGATCCTTTCCTGCTTGCTGTATGACTTTGCTGGATTTTCATTGTCAAGAAGAGGAGGAAATTCCTTTGGCTTTGAAGGTTTACTCCTCTGAATGACCCTAATGAAAAGAGAGAGGAAAATAGTCAAAATTGGAAAGAAATCACAATGACTGCACATAACTGAACTTGTATTCTCGTTTCAGAATTTTGAAAAGGGTTTTTCCTGATACTGCCGATAATTGTTTACCTGTGTGGTTACAATATTGGATAATGTCTTGTTGCAAACAAAATAGCTACTGGTATTTGGAATTACATGTAGTACTCATCTGTTCCTTTCATAATACTAGGTCATGTTGGTTTATGACTGAAATCATGTACTATTTGTTTTCTCTATTTTCATTTTTTTCCAACATTTTAAATTCTTTGGTACATTTCACAAACATAAAAGGTTTGGATTGGTACACATAGAAGTTCTGTGTTGACAGGATGGCTGTGAGTGGAAATTGGAGGCCACTGTCAGGATTGGTATGCGAAGTTATTAATTGAGTTGGTATGGGAAATTTGACTCGTGTCAGGGAAAAGTCAGGGAACTCAATAAGTGGCAACCATATCGATAAAATTATTCTTATCATAATGATTTAAATTATTAAAATTTGAGTTACTTACAAAATAAGAGACATAGGAATGAGAAGGAGACCAGCATTGATGAAGAAGGTAATTCCTGCCACATATTCTCCTGTGAGTTCAGTTACAGTCCATGTGTAAAGTGGATTAAAAATCAGCTGACTAAAAAAATTACACAGACTCTCCAGAGATGCTAGAACAGCAAAAAGAGAACCTGAACAAAAAACAAACCAAAACAAAAAACAATGAAACTAGTTATGTTTATTTAAAAGTTAGATGACATGAATTTATTATCAAGTCATAATGCCCCAGAAATCCAGCAAATGAGCATGGGGGAACAGGGAGAGGGGTCTAAACTTTGATTCAGAAATAAACAGGATTTGTTCTAAACACTAGAGCCTTAATAATTGATGAAGTGTTTCAAGACAAGTTATTTTAAATTCCTCGAGTTTAGGGGTAATATGTGATTCTGTCTTGAAAAAATTTTGGTCTCAGAAAAGTAGTGAAAAACCCCACAAGTCTTACTGGGGGGGAGGGGGAGAAGAGGGTTGTAAACCCACTGGATCCTTTCCCTGGATTTGTCCTCATGGAGCATTCCTCATGTACACATTGAATGGACAGTGAAACTAATTGAAAGGTTCATCAATGCAACAGGATTCAAGTTCTATTCACAGTGATACATTAACCCCTTAGGGTTTGAGGTTTTGTTTTAAAAGAGGAGATTAATGTCTCTCTAAGTATTTAGGGCATGTACCTTGCTCCTCTTTGTTGACCAACCTGGACATTTCAGCCCTGATACAAGGTTGTGGGACACCACTAAAGAAACCAACAATGGTGGCTACAAGTTCAAAATAACATCTTCTATCAATAATAAGTAACTAGATGCATATCTGCATTTACTCAGGTGGTCATGACAGTAAAACATAGGCACAGTCTTCAAAAGACAGATTCAAAGGATCAGACTTCAAGTAAAATGTAAAACTACACATTACCAGTAACCCTTTCACCCCTGAGAGTGACTAGCATCTGATTTATCCCCACATATCACCCCTGAATAAAATATTGAGGTCAAGAGAAGAACAGAAATGATCACCAACTAAAGAAGCTTCTGATCTTTAAACAAATTCTTCCTGTCAGCTCCTTAGGAAATACACAAAGAACAGTATGGAGAACATGCATTCAGATGTGGTCAAAAGGTTACAAAGAGTAAATTTAATCATGATATGAAAAACTTTTCTGCAAGTAGTAGACTAATCAAATTTACAAGGCTTAGAAAAAATTTTACCTCACCTAGAAACATTTCCAACGTGGTCCTAGAAAATCCAATCATTATTAAACTCCCCATGAGAAAAATAATTCCAATTTGAACAGCACCAAAGTTTGAAACGCCTAAACATGAACAAAGTTTGATACCAACCACAGCTCCAACAGCTTTCGAAAACAATGCTGTCCCAAGAAAATAACCAATAACAGATGACTCCCAGCAGAGAGGGTCTCTCTTACCAAAGAGAACCAACAATGTTTGTACAACAAATCCAGCTAAGTAAACAACAACTGCACAGACGAGGAGAGTGATGAGGACCCAACGTCCCAATCTCTTCTTAAAGTAAACTGTAAAAATGGTTTTAATACTATTGCAGGATAAGACTGCTTTGTTCTTCTTTAGTTCCTGGGGTAATGATTCAGGGAGAAGGATTACAACATACACAAGATTGAGTAAATGTAAAGACAGTATCACCAGATATATAGACTGGTAGCCATAATTCTTGATCCATACTCCACTGACAAAATACACTACTGTTCCACAAATAAATGCAATAGCTTCTAGAATACCAAGCCTTAGAGCTCTGGAATCTGGTGGGGATGTATCTGCAACATACGCAAGCAGTGCAAGAACCATAGTAGGATAATAGCCACCTAGGCCAGCCAATGCACTTGCTGTATGTAATAAAATTAACAGAATTAACAGAATTAACATTAAGAACAATTATAATAAATAAATAATAAATGGAAACAAAATGCACTCTTTCCAAGCTAATGTCAGATTGGGATGATTACGCACAACTACATACATCTGACTTAGAGGTGGGAGAGAATATACTGGCAGATCAATAAAATGGGTTAGTTTCTATAGAAACAGTGGTGCTGGGTCAGTGGAAATATTACAAGATAATTTGGCCTTATCAACTAAGGTGATTGAACATTCACCTCTGTAAAGAGTTTCTACAGCTGACATTTTAAGAGTTAGCCTTTTGTTTGGGCAATGATCAGCTGAAAATTATTGATGGGTGGGAAGCTTAGTAAGACAAGACAAGACTCATGAAACAACTCAAAATTTATCTGATCTCTTCTGTAAATAATTCAGTCATGGACCCTTTTTTGAATTGGGGATCAAATTTCTAGTTTCATTTCAATCAACATTTCACTATTAATACTTTTCTAAAAGTTAGTTATAACAAGTGTTATATTTGTGGAAAGAGCTTCATTGAACTGAAAAGGGGTAAATGATTTTTTTACTTTTTACTGCAAGTAAGAATCATTAGGATTATGGTGCTTGTCTGACATTATAGCCCAAGGGATGGGCACTTATTCCAAGTGGGTGCTTATTTGAGTATTGGGCCTATTTGAGGAAATATCATATAAGATAAAATTTCATTGGAATAAAAATTTTTATTTTTCCTAAGAAGGAGAAGGAATTAACCTTTCACCCTGGACCTAACCAGGACACTCATGCAGATACACAAAAGAGATCAGAAATCAGACACACCTATCATAAAGACATAGATTGGAAGTTTCCAATGAATTGCTGCCAGAATAATCAAGGCATCCAAAGCACTTCCAACAGATGCAGTTATCATGGGTCCCTTTCGTCCCCTTTTGTCTGACCATGAACCAAGGAAACAAGCTGTGAATATGGCAGGGAGTGTAAGTGCCATGCTCACCCATAAAATGTATTGTGAGGCTTTTTTGTGCACTTTATCATCCATGCTGTATTTTTTAAAGAAAGTAAAAAGAAAACAGCTATTAATGATATTTTGTTAAGAAATAAATTTCATTTCACCTGCCGATGAAAAAAATTAAACAAGTGAAGGAATGATCCTAACAGGTGGACTGCAATTTTAGCAATCGCAGAAAAAAGCAACAGGATTCAAACCTGTACCGTCCCGACACCAGCTAGGTGCAACCACATCTTGGGAGAAGGACAAATTGTAAGGCTTCCTCTTTCTCATAAAAGAAAAGAACCCTGTAATTTTTTTCTCACCAGGTCTTTCACACTGTCTAATTTCAATTGCTTAATAACAGCCAAAAAGTAAATAAATACACAACTCATGCCTGAGTCTCCAGCTAAGGCATTATGGTGAGTCAGATCAGATGGGGAAATTAATCCATATCTATTGGGAGAGGAGTGTGGCACCATAATTCAAATGATAGGTTGCTATCTTCCTGCACTGGGATTTTATCATACTGGCCACTTAAAAAAAAACATTTTGTTTTCCTCCTTCACTGAAAAAGATGGATTTACACTGTATGTCCTGAGCCTATCAAGATTTCCCAATCATGAAAAAGTAATAATTATTGACGAAATCATACAGAAACTGTCTGTAGTATAATATGTACTTACCTATGTTCAGAACTATTTTCATAACGAGGATTACAGATAGTATCATTTTCATCTTCTCCAGGTACTTTCAGTTCTTCCCTAGCTCTGTGATATAAGTACTGTTGTATAACTGGGATTTCCAAAATGATACCAGTGAGATAAAGGAAAATGACTATTTCCACAGTCAACAACCTGTGAGGATTGTTTCTCCATGAAATTGGCTGGTGGTTACTGGATGTTCCAGTGGTACCATTTGGGGTATCTTCTATTTCATTGGCTGTAACAGGCTCCTAGAACAAAATCAAAACAGATATAAACACAAAATAATTTTTAATGAGCTGATTCTATTCTGTTTTATATTCTGTATCAATCACCAGTAAAACTAGTCTCTTGTATGGCTTTTTCTGTAGGGTCTTACGATGTCCTCTACAGGGGTGGCCTGGGGGTGTGGTGTGAGGAGAGGGGAAGGAAAATGCCATAGTTGAACTTACGATAAATATTGCACTACTATTCCTGCGGTAAGTTACCTCCAATGCATAAACCTTGTATTTCTAATTTTCCTGAAGGTCTTGAATTGCTTAAAAATTTCTCCAAACCAATCGTATCTGCAGCAGCAAGTTATCTATCCCTTTCCAAAGGCCGGTTAACTTTCGATTTCATAATCATTTCACTTTCCCGCAACGATCTTCAAATTTAACCTCAACGCGCACACTGAAAAAAAGACGTCAACCAACATATGTCATATTTTCTGTACGACATTGCAAAGCCTACGATCAGAAGCTATTTGACAGTGCACGACTAGCTAGCTGACGAGTTTACGCACATATAAGTGTCACGCGTTACAAGTTCGCACTGCATCAAGGGCAATGTGATAAGGAAAAAAGACTTGTCCGACCCATTACGTGTAAATGAAAGTGAAAAAAAGCTTCAAAGTAATTAGACATTGAAATACTCACCTCACTCGACATTATGAAATAGGCGAAACAGTTGGCAGAGTTAAGACATTCTGCTACAAGATTGGAACACCAATGCGACTCTTTAGGACTTCTTACATGAAATTTTTTTTTTTTTTTATAGCAAGTGGTTCCCAGTCACGTGCCGGGCTCTGTGACTAGAAAAACATCGAACATGGAGGAAGGATTCGACATAAACTTGTGTAAAATTAGGACACACTTTAATCTTCATCACAGCAAGGACCATACCATTGAATAAAATTTCAGCCAAGTATGAGTGAACAACTGCCGTTGAGCCATCCTTTCGATCGGGAGGAGGAAACTTCTCTTCAACAACTATTTACTGCGTTCTGCAATCACCTAACCCTGGGTCAATGGGAACTTGCTCGAGTGTGCTTGCGAGGCTTGTTCGAACAGCGCGACAAACTCGAGAAACCTTTGAAAGAGATAATGAGGGCAATCATTGATCAGCCACATCATGCAAGGTAACAAAATTCGTACAATCGAAGCGACTGGAGCCCGGGAAGCGCCCATTAATATAGTATTTCTAGTATTCACGTACTTTCAAATTCAGTTCTGTCAGTAGATCTGTGTTCTGTGACGGCAGTTTTAAATGCCTACACGTTTTTGATACATTTTTATTTTCGATTTTATGAAATATTCACCAAACGCCATTTATCCGCGGATATTCAAAGAAGTTAATATTTTGTGAAAATTGTTTTTCTATTGATGATATTCCACAGTTCATAACAGTTCTGACAGTTTCTTAACCTTTTAACCTCCTAACAGTGATCAGAATCTGATTTCTCCTTACAGTATTAGCTCTGAATCACGCATTAAGGTCAGGAGATTAAAGGAAGTTATCACCTGCTAGAGAAGCTCTTGATTGTTCAACAAATTCCCCTTTTCAACTCCTTAGGAAATGTATCAGAAAACAGTAAGGAGAATATGCATACTGATGTTTAGGTGCATAGGGTTACTTTGGTTACTAGCAAGCCAGTGATAGATATTGATAACCATATAAGATCTGGAAGTTAATCTTTCCCTCCTATATTAAGGAATTATTTAAAATGGTTGGCAAAACTGCCAGATTTTGAATTTTACATACCATATTTCCTTGAATAAGTGTCCATGCTGTACTAAGCACCCTCCTTGAATAAGTGTTTACCCCCCCTAAGCTATGATATCAAACAAGCACCCCCCTTGAATAAGTGCCTAGCCCTCTATTTATAACCTTTTAAGTTTCAACTACAGCAGAATCTGAGTATAAGTTAACTCCCAAGAACTGATTGTTAATTCTCCCTTTTTGCAGCTACATATTTCCTTGTAAATTAGTTATGAGAATTCGGTGCTAGATCAAGATAGCAGCTTCTACCTGATAGGGTTGAATATTCTCATTACCTGTTTGCGGAATAATGTATGGATATTATATGGAGAAGTTTCATGTTAATCAGTTCCAGGAATTAAAGGGTTAATAGTTTCCTAATAAGTGTCTTCTCACCTAAGCACCCTTGTTCCAGCAGGCACCCCTCTTTTAGCAAAATCTTAAATAAAACTCCAGGTGCTTTATAATTCAAGGAGATACAGTATTCTATGATTACTCATAATGCACTGTTACTGTCTTAACAGTTATGGATCGTGTTCTGTTCCATCTCCATTCCATTTATCATGGTTATGTTTGGTGGAATATCTGGATCTTTTCACTGATGAAGAGGCAAGTATTTTTCTCTAACATTTTTATAAATTTAATTTGTTTAATCCCTAGCTCATTACCTTGCAGGGTTTTCCTGGCTTCTGTGCTTCAGTCATTAGGTACTCTGTAATGATTAAGCTGTAAAGATCGTAAACACTGTGGATCAACTGTGGACAAACTTCTTACCAAATGCTGTCTACATTGTGCTAATACAGCAAAATCTACCTACTTCAAAATTAAGACAAAACCATTTTGTGTTAAAGAGTTTTCACATGAACCACAAAAAGTGTGACAAATATGGCCAGAGGTGTCTTTTTTATTAGTTAACCAAAGAAACTGAAAGAGAAGGAAAAGTCCTCTTTGTTTAGAGGCAGGATAACAGAGATACAGCTGAAACATGTTTGCCTGAGACTTAAGACACAAAGTTAAATAAAATTTATGAATTAAATAACACTATTAATATTACTAACAGTAGTTATAGAGTCTTGTGCTTATGAATGATCTTAATCATCATGATTTACTAGTACATTTAATACTGACTCTTGAACTATTGTTTGTGTTTGATATGCAACACAGGACCAGATTCCAGAGCCTATTGTAAAGAAAGTGGAATTTCGCCTTCTTCTCTACCTTGCTTGCCAGAATGCCCCTCAAGTTGTGATTCAAGTAATTAAACTTTCACAATTGTCCAGTTTTCATGCCCTTATTACCACTAAAAGTGAAAACAATTACTATTAATCCCTGTAGCTCTCTTGATATTGATCTAGCACCAAGTTCTTATAACTAATTTACAAGGGAATGTGTAGCAGCTAGAGGGGAGTTAAAGGGTTTATAAAAGCCTACTTGTGGGAAAGTTTACTTGCATTCCAAAAGAATCATGATGATTCCTCAGTGTTCTTCCTTATTTAAGCACAACAGGTGGAAGAAAATTTATAAAAGGTATTTGTGCAATTCCAAGCTACTCTAGGCAGTAACTAGAGGTACTACAGGTGGCAATTTTTACCAGTTACTGCTAATAAAATAGAACACTGTTACATGTAATTCACTGTGACAAAAAAGACTTGTTTCCATTAATTTGCAGGATATAGATGATTACCACAGTCAAATTGTTTACAGAGATCCTGACCTCTTTGCCTCTGGAGTGTCTGACCTTCCTTCTTCCACTTTGTCATACTTGAAACAGCTGCTATCCGAAAGTCCTCAGTTTGGACATGCTGTGATTAATGATCTCACTTCCAAAGGGAAGGGCTTTTTGAAAAATAACCAGCTCTTACAACAGTTATATTTAGACCTCATCAACGAGCAATTGATGGCCTTAGACTCTGGAGCTGTAGAAGTTGATGGTACCAGTACCACCTCTGTACCTAAAGATGACATGCCTGTAAAGTGTGCCACCAAAGAATGTAAATTCATCTATCAAATGCTTTCCTACATGGACCCAAGTCCTGAAATGCTCAGCCTTTCCAAGTGTCTGGACGATCTTTTCAGGAACCTCATAATTCGAAGTTCAAACGAGAGAGACACTATTTTAGACAGAGGCATTTTATATTCCTGCTTCCTCAGCCAGACATCAACTTATTTGATGGAAAAGTTTTGTTTCATTGAAAATCAGATGCGGTTTGTAGTGAATGATCGTTCAGAGTTACCATTGTCAAGAGCAACATTGCAAAGATTCAAGCAACCATCAGCATTAGATGGTCTCACTGTTAATATTTGTTATGCTCAATCCTTTATGGAGGATAGGAGAGAAGCCTGGAAATTTCTGTTCTTCCATGCTCTAAATGGAAATCATATTTTAGAGAACATGGTGGTAAGTAGATATCCATTGTACATAAATGCACTGGTTCTTTGTACCAGTGCCATGGAATCATTCAAGAGATTAGAGAGGCATTACACCCATTTGGTTACTGTGGACAATGAGAATTCCAGGGTTAAGCCACTGCAGGTTATTGTTTCGTGTTTCCAAGCAAGGAACTTCACTGTCACAGTGCCTCTCTCCAACCCGGGGTATTGGCAAACTGTTGAGGAGAGAGGACATCAGGCTGAGGTTAACCTTAATTCCTTAGTCATGAGAATTTGGTGTTAAATCAGGATAACAACTCCAGCTGATGAGTTCAAGTATTCTCATAACCTGATTTTTGGATATTATATGGATATTATAGGGAGAAGTTACATGTTTATCACTTGTGGGAGTTAAAAGGTTAAGTTAGTGGTGAGCATACTGGCTTGTAAATAAAATGATACATGATGTGGCTTATGACACTGCTTTTAAGATGCAGTGGTCAATGTGCTGGACTCTGGGTTGAGAGGTCTGGGTTCAAGACCTAGGTGGGTCATGTGTTGTGTTCTTGGGCAAAACAATTTACTCATGTAGTACCCCTCTCCACCCAGGAGCATAAATAGGTACTGTTAAATTGTCAGGGAAGCCTGATGAAATGTTGGGGGAGGAGGGAGGGGGAGGAGGGGTGTTAACCTTGCAATGGACTCACATCCCATCCAGGGGAGAGAAGTAATACTCTTAGTTGCTTTATGCTTCTCAGAAACCAAGATAAGCTCCATCTGGGTGAGCCAATAGTGCAGACTTTATCTTTGACACTGCAGTATCTTCTCATTGTGGAAATGAAAATTTAGTCTCAATACAAATGTCACCATGTTTACAATGTGCTTTAGGAAACAGCTCTTGTCTTCATAAGAGAAAGTGACTTTGCTAGGCTGACACAGCTTCTGTCTCCAGTGGAGTTTTCCAGACTCAAACCACTTGTTCTCCTCTTGGGCTGGCCTTACTGCTACAGTTGTGAAAATGCTAAGAATCTACTGGAAGCTCTCTGGGACCCAGCGGTAAAGTTTACTTGTTTTTGTTTTAATTTTTTTTTCCTTTTTCAACTTCCTTTTAGCCATAATTAAGGGCTTACATACTGTTGAAATTGAAAAATGCAAAGTTATGTTTGAATACCATTATAAATATGTTGCCTTTATGATTTGTGCATACAATTGAGGAAACAGAAAATCCAAGTGTAAGGGTGGGGGGAGGAGGGTGTGGGCTCATTGTGTTTTGTTCTTGGATGATACCTTGTTTTTACTATGATCCTCTTTGTTAGGGACGATTTCTTTGTATCAGCAAGTCATTAGGGGGAGGGTGCCTGCAATGTGGCAATGGGGTAATTAACCAGGATAGATTACTTTGTGTCAGGCATTCAGTGAGAAAACAGAGTATGATAGCAGCACAAAGGGAAATAAGGAGCTACCACTGTGCCCAGTTATCAATTGAAGGCCTGGAACAGGCCAATAATAGAGTAGCGAACATCCCCTTTAGGGGAAGTACAATGTAGGAAAACCAGTGGTCTCCTTACACTATGGTTAAATAAGATAAGTTCAAAGCTCCAGAGCTCCAGTGATGCAGCCCACTTGGCAGGTTTGTACAAGTACATGTCAGAGCTATTTTGATAAATCTGCAATGATCTGCATATGGCTCAGTAGCTTATAACCAACTGTTATTTTGCTTGGGATTTTAGGAGAAGGCTGCCCATCCATCACTTCACCAAGCTTGTCAGAAACTGGCCTATCAAGTCCAACTGGTTCAGTGGTGTACAGAGAAAGCTCGGTAAGTGCAATGGGAGGTTGAATTTTAGAGTTTTTTGTTGTATCATCCCTTGTGCTGCACAAAGACCTTGACATGCAATAGTTTTCCTTCAACTTTTTATTCCTCAGGGGTGACTGGCTTCTAATTTCTTCTTACAATAAATTATCACCCCTGAATCACACGTTAAGGTTGTGAGAATAAAGGAAATGATCACCAACTAAACAAACTCTCCAAAGTTAAACAAATTTTCCCTGTCAGCACCTTTGTAAGTGTATGGAGAACACTTTGGTGAATATTCATACTGATGGTGGGGTGTAAGGGGGGCTCAGACAGCGTTTTCATACGGAGGTGAGGCCCATTAGTTTTAAAACTGGCAAAAATTCGAGTCTTTGTAGATGTGAAGTCAACAATACTTTACTGAAGTTACGACGAAATAAGCATAACTCGTCATCAAAGTAAAATTAAGAGATTTTTCCAATTGAAATCTTTTGAGGTCTGTTTTGTGGAAACCGACTGGAAATGAACCCCTCGCTTGACTTTCATAAAGGACGAATTGCACTCACGTTGTCAAAACGCCATTCGTTTGCACCAACAACAGACCTTATTACGACTTCTCTGACCTTAACAGTTAGGCGTGCTTTAGAGTTCTAATCAACCACGGATCAATATCAGTATCTGAGCAACTACGCACCAACCCCTCTCCTAGCCCAATAAGAGTTAGATTATAAGTAGTTAGGGTTAATGCTCAGTTAGGGGAGGGGTAGGTGAATCTACTCTATTAACCGCATACTGTTGTTGCCCGTTGATAGTCCCTTGCTGGCCTCGTCTGAACCAGGCTCAACTCGTCATCAGCAAGCCTCAGAAATGTTCCAAGGTCTGGAGTCACACTCCGTTTTACACGTGCTGCACAAGTCTATCAGTTTGGCGCACCTTCCTGAAAAAGAAGTTTTTGAACTTTTGAGAAAGAGACCTGTTTTTACCCCTCTAAAGGAAGACGGAAATGAACCCTCAGGCGAAGGCAGCGAGGAAAGATTGGATGAAAAAAAGACAGGAGGAAGGGAAGAAGTTAGCAAAGAGGATTTGGATCAAAACTCTGAAATTCACCCTGAAGTGCAAAGAGATGTCTTCCTGTACCATAGTTACTGCGCACTTAGAAATTTTATGGAAGCTGTTACTTCTTCTGTGGAGACCTCTGGTGAACTAAGTTTAGAAACCAAACAAGTTCTGGGCGAAGGGAAAAGTGTTGAACCTTTCAATTCGGGTGGAAGCGAGTATTCCGATACGAACTCAGAAGAGAGTTGTCCGGAGGAGAGGTATTGCGGACAAGTTAGAAATAAACTGGATGCTGGGAAGTATCATTTAGCCCACGTTTACCCACTGACTTACAGAGTTGAAATTCTGGAGAATATCTTCAGTCTTCTGTTTACAACTTACGAGGATCTTGACGAGGGAAGAACCCATCACAATGAAAGTGATGATGTGGAAGCCATGGATGAAGAAACCAGGAGTTTGTCCAAAAGCAGTCGGACTGGAAGCTGGGAGAGCCTCGCCAGTTCCCTGGATTTGTCGCTTGACGTTCATGGGCCGCACACCCCTGCGAAAGACCAGGAAAAGGCAGCTAGTTTAACAGGATCACAGCCTCCAACTCCCGACACCCTAAGGCAGAAAAGTCCAACCGTGCTGTCAACTATGGATTCCCCTTCTCGTAGGCAGTTGTTTAAAAATAACAGGGCCGAATCCGATTCAGCTCTGTTAAAGAAATCGTCAGATAGAGAAGCGATAGCGCCTCCTGTATCACCACCTGCGAGCAACACAGTCAGGGCAAGGCTGTCAGATGAGGAATCATACGGTGGTAATTTAATCTCTAGTAAAGGGTCGTCAAGAGCTGTTGTAGAGGAAGAGAACGATCTGAAATATGAATTTGTGATTGAAGATGCGACTGTACCAGACATGTTGACAACATTGAAAGAATGTCTCATGGAACTAAATACGGCGAAGTTCAATGAACTGAAGAAAGGTTTGTCATTTTTTTCAGCCCACTGACAGAGTCGCTTCGATCATTCTCGTAGATAAGCTCAAAGAGCAATTTTGTTATTCGACGTGCATGTGTCATGAAGAGATCGAAGCTGCTCTGCTGGGGGTGGACACTTTAGTTATAGAGTCAAGAATATTATGTTTTTCGAATGGACAATTATTATCTTCGATCTTTTAATTTTAAAATTTATATGTGTTTCTTTCGTTGCAAACCTGTTTTGATCGATCGATGTGATTTCCTTAGGCTTTGAATTTACTTCATTAAGTAAGCGAACCAATAGAATTTTAGTTAAGGCACAGGGCCGCGACCAAGCGCGGGAAAATATAAATGACAAAGCCGTTCATTGGCTGAGTAGTTTGGGTGAGGTCTGCTTTCAGCCAATGACAGAGCCTTGTTCACCAAGTCAATGTTTGCGTTACAACGCCATCAATTTTTGTTTCAGAAAAGTCAGAATCATTCACAACTCGCCAAGATTTCCTCCAGACATCCGTACCTCGCAATTCCATGGAGCAGCGTATTTCACGACTGGGCCAATTCATCAATGAGGCTCAGTGGAGATTCCAGCTGGTGTCATGGAAAAATGCCTCGAAAGGTCAGACCACCAGGAATTCCAAGAAAAGACTTTCCAGAAAAATCAAGCAAATTGTAAGAACGGATGAAAAATCTAAAGAAGAAGATGCTGAGGATGAGGATTCAGATGATGTGGATGGTGCAACTAGTAAGGGTTTTTTAATTTTTTGTTTTAATGTGAGTTCTTCTGTAATTTTGTTGGCGACGGGGGGGCAGTAATGAGCACTACTTAAGCAGATCATTTTCAAATTCATTTCTTAAACCGCAGTTCACATATATGATTTCCAAATATTCACAGACATTGATTCATTAATTCATGAGTTTATTACAAACCAACATATGACCAGCTCCCAGTTGGCTTGTTAGCTCAGAGGTCATGGGTTCAAATCCCGTACAGGCCTGATTTTTTTTCAGGCCTTATTATCACTACTGCTTAAGTAGTTTTTATTGCTGCGAAGATCGCGTTCATGTTCATTTCTTAAAAAACATTACACATATATGATTTTTATATATTCACAGTCATTGGTTTATAATCTGATGTCCCTTTCACTCCTCATTCTCTTCTTAAAGTGTCAAGAAAATCAGGACAGAAAGCAGCGGTCCCGAAAGAGACTTCTGGTGAATCGAGCTCAAGCGTTCATCTTAGCCAGGATATATCAACAGGTGACATAAACATCACAAACGCCACATTTAGAGCAATTTCCAATTGAGCATCGAAAGTAATCTGGGATTGCTTTGGTTTTAATTAACTTTGTTCTGTGATTGGTCCAGAAAACTCGCATCCATCCTCTCAACCAGTCAGACGCAAAATAAAAAAAAAAATGGCTACTTGGTCGCCCGAATTTTCGGCCGCTTCGAACGGTTTGCTTGTTTTCACTTTGAGTTCTCATTGGTTAATTATATTGTTAACCTTTGTTCTGATTAGTTCCCGGGGTGGGTTTGGTTTTGGTTTTTAGACACTTAATTGAAAATTGCTCATTGCTCTGTTGTGCGTTGATTTACCTTTGGGTTACTTTACGATGAAAAAAGAAGGAAATTTGAGCGCATAACACCTGCGTTACGCGAGATCAAATGGCTACCGGTAAATGAGCATCTTCACTACACTATAAGGACGTTTAAGTGCACGAAGGGCCTGGCCCCCACATACTATTGTGAGTCTCTCTGAAGTCTTTTCACTATCATAACAGGGCGTGAAATTGCGCCTAATACAGGCGCCAATGCGACTAAATTTTTCCCTTTGGCGACCAAATCCTGAAAATTAGTCGCCAAATTGGCGACTAGAATGTTTCATCATAACCTTACTAAGAGATATCGTGAATTATAAAGATTTGCAAAGATAAATCCGCGGCAAACTTCCTCGTTATGTTTGTTTCCAAAACGCAGCACATGCATCTCGATCGATAACTAGATGCCATCTTGAATTTAGGTGAGCTTGAGAGTTGTATATCATCCCTCCTTGTGTCCACTTTGTAGCACGTTAAAGATCTTTCCCCTAACTTAATTTTGGAGGGTCTCTCTATAACGCTGACAGCGTAAAAAAAGGTTTTGTTTGTCTTTGAAAATGGCGACCAACTTTTTTTGAATTGGATACCACTTTGAAGAATTTAGGAGCCAAGTGACTATCAGAAAAAAAAATTAATTTCACGCGCTGCATAACACTAGAAACAGCGACAAAGCCAGGCCAGTGACGTTTCCTCCATAGAGCAGACAACATTTAGAACAATTTAGACAAAGACTTAAACAGTTATCTTTAACATCATTGAAAAAAAGTTGAAAACGCACTTGCTAGAGAATTATTTTAATTGACCGCTTTTTATAATTTTATTGTTTGTTTTTTTTTTTTTTATTATAATGTTCTTTGCTGTTTAGTATTGAAAAGCCCCCTGAAGAATACTAATAAAATATGTATGTAATTTGGCATGTGTGAGAACTCGGGAATTTTTTTTCTCTGCCGCTTGTGAGAAGGTCAACCGTCCTCACCTTACGGAGTGTAGGTCGTAAGCAATTTTTTTTTCCAAGCCTCCTTTCTATGCGTTGAATCATGTCTGTTGTCGAACATGATGCGTTAGGTTCCGTTTATCTCTCTCGCGCCATTATGCCCCCTGCGGAACGTTGTCTGCACGGGGCAATTTGTTTTGTTTTAAACCGTGTATCTAAGGGATGCTATTTTTTTTATTACGGAAGGGGGGAGGGAGGTTAATTGACGGTCACTTTTCTACAGTCCCACCTTTTATAGTCTGTAATCGACGACCGATTTCCCTCCATCCGCCCCTAAAAACCAAATTCCTCCTCCCCCATCTAAGGCGATAAATAATGACTCCTACCCAAGCTCACATTATTTCGCTTCACAAATGATGTATACATTTGTTTCAGGAACGGAAAATAACAAAGAGGTAACAAGAAGGAGGAAAAGTCGTTATCGCCGGCTGACTTCTCGAACGTCTGCTTCAGAAGGTTGTACTTTACTCATCAAAGATGATAGTGTCATAGCACGCATGCTCTCTTCTCCCGATACGCTGATATACATGTGCATGAGAAAAGACAATTACGAACGAGCGCTTCAAGTTATAAAAATGTTTAACATGGCAGAGAAGCCCAGTGCGCAAGCTCTGGCTTTTGCAGAGAAGTACAGTAAAACTATAAAACATTTGGAAAGTTTACAACCCAAAGGTAGACGAGTCCAAAGCCAGGGCCTCCTTAAATCTCGTAAACCTCTTGGGGGTCTGGGGGCGGTTGCCATGGCAGCAGCCTCGGGTGCCAGCAATTCTATGGTTTCCAATCTGATTGACGAGCTGCTGGCAATGCCGTCTTTGAGTGCGGTCCTAGACCCTAGTCTCACTCCAGAGAATTTGGCGAACGGGAATTCAACTTTGGTGAAGTTTATGGATCCGGAAATGGTTCCGACGATGCTATGTGTAGATCTGGCGAGTACAGCAGCTGTATCCTGGTCCGTCTGCAAGACGCTGCTGGACATGGGAAAGAGTCGCATCACCGAAGGTGAGAGATAAATGTATTACATATCAGGAGCAATATTCAGAGTTTGATAAAAATCACTGATTGCCTTAGGGTAATTTAGTATTACCAACTGAGTTGATAACGTAAATTGACCACCGTAAAGAGATTAAAAGCTGACGTTTCGAGCGTTAGCCCTTCGTCAGCGAGCGATTGGACGAATTGTGGGTTGTGTGTGGGTTTATATGCAGAAAATGGAACTACGCTATTGGTGGGAATATGGTGACGAGAAAAAAAGAATAAATTATTTGAATGAAATGCGCTCGTTGATACCGTTTGGATTAAGAGTGCCGATTTGAAAGATACATTTTTGTTCTAGAGTTTTGCGGCTCTCCGAACTGCTTAGATGTTAGAAAAGGCCGCAAACTACCATATGCTGCTTAGAATGATTAGGGAGATTAAAATGTCCAGCGACTTGTTTGGATGCGTCCTTGTTTTTTTTCTACGTCGCGAAGGTGTTCTCAGAATCGGTCGCTAAGTCGTCTTCCTGTTTCACCAATGTATAACTTTCTGCAATAAGTGCAAGTTATGCAGTAGGTGACACTGGCGAAGGTACACGTAAAGTGACGAATCAATGATCTAAGGGATCTCTTGGGTCCCAACATTTTATATACGTTAGGAATGAAAGGACAAGTTTTGTATTGTGAGTGAGCGGATTTGAAAGTTCCACGTTGGTCATTGGTTTGAAATGAACTTCTGACCAAAAAGTTGCCTATGTTTTTTTCACGTTTGAACAAAATTAGTGGAGGTTGCGAAAAGATAGTACCAGTCTCTGAATCGTTTGGAAATGATTTGAAGTTTTTAAGAATGATACATTTAACTGCGAGGATTGAGAGAGTGAAATGTGACGGCGGTTATAAATTGAGTGAGCTCCTCTCTGGTAGATAGGGTAGCGCCGATGCAGTCGTCAATGTAGTGACCGTAGAGTTCAGGTTGGGGGCCGTTGTATGGACTAAAGAATTGGTGTTCGACAAAACCTACGATAAAATTGGCCTAAATGGGTCCCATTTTAGTACCCATGGCTACGCCATTACTTTGTTTGTTATAGTTGCCTCTGAATGAAAAGCAATTGAGTGTTGCACTAGCTCGGCTAGACGAGAAATGATTGCCTCAGTTGTGACCCCAGACTTCGTGACATTTCCAGGAGACTGAATTATTTAGATGCAGTTGTGAATGCAATCGCTCCACTGTTCACCTGTCTCACCCAATTGAATTTGATTAGGCAAATTTACTAGCTATGTTATAACTTATAAGCTTGAAGCGTCTTGGGTTGGCAATCATATCTTTTATTCGCATTATCTTAGTGAATGATTTAGCAGTATTACTGTAAGCAGAAATGAAAAGCTGGTTACATTAGGGTTTAAAGGATTAAAAAGTTTTTTACCTTCCAGAGCCACATCCATCTTCCTCCAAATCAAGTGGAATCCTCCGCGGTATAAAACCATTTATGCATCAACTAGAAGAGCTTTTGAATCAAGAACTGTCGCGTGGTAATGCCCAGGACCCGTCTGGTGGCATCACCATATCCGTCACCCCTAAACCCAATGCAGTGGACCTTCTTCTTGTCGGGACACATCCTATTCGGCCCAAGGACATGGAGGCTCACAGAAAACTTAATGCATCTCAAGAAGAATCTTTTAGGTAAAGACTTTGTTTAAGAATTGCGTTATGCGGAGGTTAACCGTTTCACTGCTTGGAATGTGGGTTGAAGGCGGGATGAGGGATGGTTAGAGCCCAGTGGAACTCTCCCCCCCCCCCCCCCAACACCCTTTTTTATTACCCTTGTCTGTTCTTTGAAACCGTTGAGACATCCTAATCTTTATAAAACTCTCAGATAAACCACTCTTCCCTTAAACAATGAGAAAGATTGTGATGCTTGTGCACGTTAACCTCCAAAAACCGCATCTTTTCCAAAACGACAAAAAATGAATGTAACGTTTTTTCGGGAATAAATACCCAAGAAGCGAAATCGGAGTAATAAATATGAATTGGACGAGATGCCACGAGGAATACAAAGCAAGTGAGGTGGAAGCAGGCTTAGGAAATGACACCTAAAACCTTCTTTGGCGAGCTTCTTGTGTAAGCAAAGTGAAACAACATATGCAGACTTAGTAGAGTAACAGAGACAGGCAAAAATAGTATCAGCTTGAAGCATTTCATTTATTCAAAGTTGAAAAAAATCGAAACAGTTTATCCAGAGGTAAAGAACACAAACTTTGGTTTCGAGAAGGAAACATACGTGACCTTTGTATATCTCCCCTTTGTTGAAGAGACACTATTATTCGGAGGACAAGGTGGGGGTGGGGGTGGGGGTGGGGGTATGTTTCGCAAGATGCAACTGAAGAGACAGGTAAATTTGTTTGCTTTCGTCTCAGACGGTTTGAGCAGGCGTTGGAAGAAGGTGAAACGCAGATCAGAAGTGTGGATGAGGTTGCCAAGCAACACCCAGGCCACAGGCACGTCGGCAGGCAGGCCTCGTTTAATCTGATGGAGAAAGGCCTGGCTGTGAGAGTCGCCATGATCGAGTTAAAGAAAGCGTTTGATTGCATTGATAGTGCTAATTACGTCACTACCGCAGGAGGAGGGGGCTTGGAACAGAGATACGACTACATATCAAGTTTAGTTAAGCACGTAGAGACTTTGGCGACGCTTTTGCTGTTTTGGAAGTCAAAAGCGGGAGGTATGTGTAGATAACTCTCCGTTAATAAGATATTTACAGGCTTGGATGTCACCAAAACTTTGCCTTTTCCCTCTGTGTTTTTTAGTATATATTTTGTTGTAGTTGTTGTTTATTTTATGGTTTAAATTCGTGTGACGAAAAAATTTGTTGAACATTTAAGGATATAAAGCAACGCTTTTAAAACAAACGTTTCAGCGACGACATGTCACCATTATCAAATGCAAATATGCAAAGATTTCAGATGATATATAGATAGAAAACGAAGATACGGGCAACATCCTAAAAAATAAGGCGTCAAACTTTTCACGGCATTTCTAACTAGTTCGGTTTGGCTTTTCTATTCATTTAATAGGTTACCACCAACAGATCTACATTTCTCCTAGAAGGATTACCTGCTAGTTTCGACTTTGTGTCCAGTTAGCCCTTACTCTGTGTTTTAGACCCAGTTTTCTGGCAAGCGTGCGAAATTATTGAGCGTGGCAATTTCACTTTTAAAATCTCGACCCGTATTCTTCAATGTGTATTGTGTTTTATTTTCAGACTCTTCATCGAGTGTTCCTCGAAATATCGATCTAAATCGGCCCGGTGCTCTGAAGGTTTCCAATCCGTTTGTTGTGTTGAATGAAGGCATCGCGGAAACCCTCGGAAGACATATGTTTAAAAAAGACATTTCTCCAGAAAGGTAACTTTTATGCCGAAATATCTCGACTGTCAAGGAAAAATTACCCATTGCTTAAGCTACCTGTTTGTAAAAGTACAGAGCTTTAACTTTTTGAGCCTAAGGGAAAGTAAATGCAAATTTGTTTGATTTTTGCGTGGGGATTCTCTAAAGGAAGTAACGATGAACTTTCCTTTGTCAGCTTGGAGCCTGTGGCAAGGCAGTTGCACGTGAATCTCACCAAGGTTATCGTTTACAACTGCTGTCCGGCTGTGCCTTCACACGGGGGAATCTCACGTAGAGGTCGGTATACCCGAATGTGTCATTGTACGTTATTTATGTGTCTGCGGTCATGTTCACAAGGTATCGAGGGAATGTTCTAACGCTCTAACATTTACAGGAAATTTCCTTGTTTTTCTGTTTTTTTGTTTTTTTCGCAAGGAACTGTGCAATCTTTATGTTCCTCCACCCGCGCCGGTTGGAACCGGTTGAGTCCAAACTTTTCTCAGTAGTTTTACCATCTGCCCATGCGCGTTTTCGGTCAACGGGGTTGGAGCCACAAAGCGCTGTCAAAGGCTATTGACTTAAGCAGTTATGGAATAACCAATTATGATAAATGATCTAATGATTATATAATACGGTACTTTATTTAACAGACGTCCGCTGGCCATCCTCTGACCTGGTTATTTTGAATACTGGGAGCAGATGGACAGAGAATGTTCGAGATCCTAACACTGTCTCTAACGACTTGCTATCCAGAATGATTAAACTTCTAAAAGGTATCTTTCATACAGCATTTGTTGAAGCATGTACAATTATGAACCAACCTGAAGCAATACGTAAAGATTAGAAAAAGAAATTGTCTGTAATTCAAGCTATACGAAAAAAAAATTAACTGGAAAGGAAAACTTTCCCAGAGGCCCGAGGAAGGTATCAGTGATCTTTATTGACTATGTTAGGCATATGCAATGTGCCCTACCCCAGTCTGTGGCTCACTGTTTAATCGATGTAAACCGCACAGGTCAATCCCTGTAAATAGATGGCAACTATGTTCTTATGTACAACAACTATAAATGCTTTTGCACTTATTAAAAGCTGAAGGTCGAAGGTGAAAAAAGTAATTAAGCCATTTTCAGCTTGCTTAACCTCTCTATATTTGTTGGGCTACAGATGTGGCAGAGAAGAAC
This sequence comes from Pocillopora damicornis, assembly GCF_964200805.1. Taxonomy (NCBI): domain Eukaryota; kingdom Metazoa; phylum Cnidaria; class Anthozoa; order Scleractinia; family Pocilloporidae; genus Pocillopora; species Pocillopora damicornis. The sequence goes on from NC_142676.1 coordinate 11,880,270, forward strand.
GGCGATGTGGTGGACTCAAACTCAGTAGCTAATATCACAAGGACGCCCGAGTTTCAAGCAATTTCACGAGGCACTGCAGAGCTTCAGTGCGTGGATCTTGACTCGCTCTCTTCAGATGCCGCTAAAGTGTGCTTCTACCTTAACACGCTTAATCTTCTGATTGCGCATGCGTCTCTGATCCAGTTTTCGGACAGCTCTGGGGATGGTACAAGCGAAGCAGTACGCTCCATTACCCGGCATGCTTCATTTTCTCGGCTCATGGACGCAATGTCAAGTTCTGGAGGAGAGGAGAAAGTCGGTGATGCAGTTCCCTTGACTGCCCTAGAGAGGATTGCATTTCTTAAACAGCAGTGCTACTGCATCGGTCAGCTGGGTGTGGTAAGGTGAGAATATAAGACAACAGTGATAAAGATCTGGCTCCATTGAGTTGCTTACGGGATGGACAGCATTTGTCAGCGTTTGGAAAACCATCCCTTGTGTTAACCTCCATACTTTGCTTGCAGTTTCATTTTGATTGCTCTTGATGGCATATAGATTGCATATTGCCGTGTGTCTGTTCAATTATAGATCACAGGTGACGTCTAAATGTGGCAAGAACAATAAAGTGGCAGACGAGGCGCAGCTGAGTTCATCACTGATGTTCTTACCACATTGTGACATCTTCTGTGATCTACTATCCAAGAGATTCACGGCAACATGGAATCTATTTGTTTCATATGATAGAAAAGCAAATTGTTGTCAATATTGATGTCATCTATGCATCTGCCCTCCGATAGAACATGAGTAAGAACCAATCAAAATGTCTGTGTAATTCAGCTTATCATATATTATTAAAAACTGGATCATTGGATAATGCAATTCAAGAGTTTTCATTGGTTTAGCCATCATTAGCCAATGTACCCATTACGGGCCTCGTCAGCGATATATCATCTCATATCCAACGCGCGCTCGTGGAATAATAGTTGTTAATTATGCAACAGATTCCTACTGGTCTCATGTGAAGATTGACATGCCATTTAGAAATCAAACATCAAGCCTCTCAAGCAAGTTTTTCTCGTCCAAAAAATTTTAAATCGCGTGTTTAGTTATGGTTTAATGGATCTTTTTTTAATTCTTAGTTGTTTTACCTTTTTATTCAAAGAATAGACCATCAACCAATGAAATTCCTTGGTTGGTGAGCACAGTGGATACGATGATAATGGCGTAATATCTTTATTGAATTTGCTCATTATTTTGACTACCCTTTTATTCTCAGTGCATTCGACCTGCAGTTCGTTATTTTACATAGAGGACTGGTACCGCCAAGCACATTTGGAGAGGGTGTTGTCATGTGTTTTCCAGGTAGGAAAACGGCAGTTCCTATTTGTGTTTCTGATGGCACGACTCGAAAATGTTTGCGCATATTACAGACTTTAACAGGCTCACGCAAGAAAACCATGACAAGACCATCGCTACGATTAACATTGTTGAAAGCCTCGTTTTTGTAAATAGATTAGGAAATATTGTAAATTGTGACTAATCTATAATCTTTGGATATGAAAGATGTTGGTTAGTCAGTCGTATTAGGAACGTAGGGCAAACTGCAGCTTCTTCCGGTTTCCAGCGATGTTAGAGAGCTTTAGATCTGATTACGAGTACGATTACGAGTTTTGGCCGAGAGTAGAGTGACACCAGTCTTAACATGACGTAACACACGAGAGCGTGACTTCTTCAGAATTAGGAGAACGCTTCACAAATAGACATCAGGCCTTACTGAATGTAACTTTTTTGCAACTCTCTGTGGTTTTTATTATTATTATTATTATTATTATTATTATTATTATTATTATTATTCCTGAAATGGTTTTATCTGAAAAGAGACAGTGAGATTTCATAAAAACTCGTAGTTAGAATCAGAAGGCAATGACCTTTTCAGAGTTTGCACCACTCCCCTACCGAGGAAAACTCGTAGTCGTACTCGTAGTCAGATCTAAAGCTCTCTATAATGTCCCAGGTAGGCTGGAAAATGTAAAATCTCATCTCCCAGTATGTGCTGGTTTAAGTTAATTACATTTTATTGTCACATCCCTCAGAACGATTTACAGAAAACGCTAAAAAGTACAAGCTGACTACCCCGGAAAGACGGGTCATATTCGCCATCTGTGACGGCTGTGTCTCCTCTCCAAAGCTTCAGGTTAAGAGTCCAATGTATTTTTAGTTTATCCTCGGCATATAGTGAAGGAGTGGATAAGGTTCAAAAGAAACTATGGTGCTGCGTCGGTGGGGGGTGTTACGAGATAATTTCGTTTTTTCAACTGAGTTGATAATGTCAGTTGGCCACCGTAGAGAGTTTCTAAAGCTGACGTTTTGAACGTTAGGCCTTCGTTAGAGCGAAGGGTTATTGAAGGTTTCTCTCGGCGTTGTAGAATTAGTTGACGGTTTGAGTGTTAGCCCTTCGCCAGAGCGAAGGATTACCAAAGGTTTCTCTCAACGATGTAGAGTTAGTCTCACTTATTCTTTCAGTACTCTTATTTTTATACTTATTGCCAGTTTAAAATGATTCCCCTTGTTGGTTTTACTTTTTGAGTTTATCGCTCGCAAGCTCAAGTTTGTCAATGGGAAATTCATAAGTCGATTTTTGGCAAGTCGAAGTTATCTTCACTTTGGTGTTAAAAAAACTTGATTAACCTTTGCCTTTGAAATCTCTCTTGGTAATTAATTAAACCCCGAGGCCGGGTTGTTCGAAGCTGGGTTAAGATAACCCTGGGTTAAGATAACCCAGGGTTAGTATGAAATTGGATTTCAGATCTGAAAGCTTTAAAAGAAAATTCACTGTAAAGAAACCCAACTTAAAATTTAACCCAAATCACAATTTAACCCAACAATTGGGCCCTGGTCAACCAGTCAAGTGAAACATTTATCGATATCCGCGACTGCTAATGTTCTGATTGTTTTCCCACGTTACAAGCATTTATCGTGATTTCTCAGTGGTTAATTTTGGTCCTACTGTTTGCTGTGATTAAGCGTTGGAACTGCTTTTGTTAACCCTATCCACTCGATAAATCTCTATCCGGTGCACGGCGCAGTGTATTTTGCTAACACTTACCAGCTGGATAACGAAGTATCCGTTTGATGGCGTTATTCGTCCTTTGAACAACTGCGCCCAGTTCTTTTCCTAATGCCAGCATCTGTTTCTCTGCAGAGTTTCGATGTAGATGAACTAGATGCCCAGCTCTCTACCGCTGTGGTTTCATATATCAATTCCCGCGTATCTTTGAACCAACAAACTGGACAGATAACATTGCCAGAAATTCTTCATTGGTACAGAAAGGACTTTGAAATGAAATCCATGGATGATTTTAGTAATGCCTCAGGTGCAGCGCCCGATGTTTCTCTCTTGCTTCAGATGGAGCCGTATCTTTTTCCGGATACTGCCGCTGTTCTTCAACAAATGCTACCGAACATCGCCGAAATCACCTTCACGCCATTTTGCTGGAGTTTCGGCTACAGATTTGATTCAGTGATGCGCGAGCGTTCTTCTTCGGTATCAAGCTTGCAGCGGTCTAATTCTATGCCGGAAAATCTTCTTCTGAGCATGGAGTTGTCTGTCCTTGCTCAAACAAGACTGGGAAAAGTCGGGAAAAGAGGATTGTTTAGCTTGAACGAAACAGCGCTTGAATATTTAGAGGAAAAATCACCGCTAGTAGCCGCGTTAACGAGTTTGGTGTGTTCCTCTCCTGCAAAACTGAATATTTTATCGGAAGAGAGATCCCAGTTTTCAAAGGAAACCCTAGAATCTGGAGTTGATACAACCGACTTTCCTTTCCGATTTGCTCTGGAGAAAACTGCAAACTTTCCGTGTCTCCAGCGATACATCGCCTCTAAGTTGTACACAATAGCAGATATGTTGACGCTTTCTCCAGCAGATTCAAACGAGCAGGGTGGAAGCTTTGACAGTTATGATTTCATCAAGTTAGATCCAAACCTCCAAACTTTACAAGATGGTATGCGACCTCCGGACATCTCTCTTTTCTCGGTAGCTTTGGCATCCGAAGGGAATTCCGCACTCCAGAATGCTATCCTCAAAGCGAGCGATTTTTTCTTGCGGAAAGGCTACTTTGAAGAACTCTTGGAGTTGATCTGTTCATCGGATCTTCGTGGTGATGGAGTAGCAGGCCCTTCGATTGATTTCTTGTTGAGCTCGGCCGTTCTAAGTAAAGGAGGAACAAGATCTAATCTCCAGGAGAAACTCAGGATAATTTTCAATCAACTTAAGATTCCAGAGTTAAAATTCGGTCATGTTTTTAACAAAAAACTTTGGGTCCTCTTAACTCGAATGAAAGATCACGATGAACTAACACGTCTCGTCCTCAGGAAGCTTAAAGAGTGGAAAGCTGATACTTGCATTGACTTGATCGATTTGTGTTTGTCTCGTTCGGTCAACGACGCTGCCCGAAGAAATGACTTGGAGAGGAAAAGGAACGAGATATCCTTGCATCAAAAGGTAAACGTCAAAATTTTCCTTTTGGCTCCGTCTCTTTTTGTTTATACACTAGAATATTTCTGCCTTCTATCTGTTTAGTTTCCTGTGTTCCCTTGTCCGTCTATCTGTCTTTGTATCTGTCCGGTCATGCGCTCGTTTGTCTCTTTGTCTGCCCGTATGTGAGTTTGTCTGTGTGTTGGTTTTTTTTTTCTTGTTCTCAGTGATTATACGTTTTTTCGCCGAACCATCAGCATTTTTTCTGTCTTTTTGCATGCATATGTTATCATCTGTATATCTTTCTGAATAATCACTGTTGGAGCCAATCCTACCTGTTTGTCTCTCATATACCTGTTTGTGATTTGTCTTGTTGTCATTCTATCGGTTTGTATACCTGTCAATCTAACGTTCAATATTAACAGCTTTTTTCCTTGGCCTCCTTTCTTCTTTTTCCTTCTCATGTTATCTGGGTATGAGCTTTGATCTTTACGTGGTAATCTCTCCTTGTCTTGTTCCATATGAACCAGCCCCAAAACTTATCGTCATCACAGGTTACCAGCCCCAAAAGTATTGTCACCACAGTCTACCAGCCCCAAAAGTATTGTCACTGCAGTGAACCAGCCCCAAAAGTATTGTCACCATTATTTACCAGCCCCGAAAATATTATCACCATGATGTACCTGTATTGTTGCCACTACTTTTTCAGATTTCTCTGTGTGTGAAGTCGTTCAAGTTACAAGTGCCTGCAGAAGAGAGGGAATCGTCTTCAGCCGGTCTGAAACATTGGCAAGGCGTAGCGTCCATGTCTGAGGAAAATCCGTCTGTTGTTATGGAGTTTTTGCTGTCCGCTCAACAGTTTGATCTCGCATCAGAGTGGGCTCATCTGCACAATCTGCCGCCAAAGTTTCACAAGGCAAGTTAAATAATTCTGGTCACTTAGCCAACGGGAACATTCTTTAGACTGCATCGTTTCCAAAACGACAACACTTATTGAAAAAAAGACTGCATAGGGCTTTTAAACCGTCATTTGATTAATAATTAATGATTTAATTTATCAAGTAATAGTTAAGCAGCTTTTAAGCAAATTAAGTTAAGTGTTAATAGTAATCCAAGACTGCTTTGGTTTTGCTTTACGTCGCTTTGTGATTGATCCAGAAAATAGGTGCCACTCTCTCAACCAATGAGATGCAAGAGTTAAACTAATAGCGCTCTTGAAGGCGTTTGCTTGTTTTACTAAGCTCACTCAGTGGCTCCTTGTCATGTTTTTCTTTTCTGATTGGCTGTTGTGATTATTAACTGTTAGTGCGCCGTGTTTGTTTTGTTACAGACCATCACGGAAAATCACCTGAAATTCCTGCTTGGTAACAATCCAGAGGAACAGATGAAGGCGTACAAGATCCTTGAAGGTGTCCAGGACTCAGAAATGACGCAAGACATCTGCGAGTCACTCATGGCGCAAAACCTACACGTCAGTCAAACATTGTTTATAATACAGTTTATGCTCACCAATATCCCCTCCCTCCTTTCTCCGGTTCGCGTAGAGAAGTTACTCTGTACCAAGATGGGAGCCAAGGCCCTACTGTGCTTACCAGATTCAGCTCGACCGCATTATGAACACCTGGTTTCCAGGCCGCCGCTGTTGCTTGAGCAGCTGCTGATGAACATGAAGGTGGAATGGGCAGCCAAAGTGTTCCAGAGAATTCAGGTACGATCATGGTAATGTGTTTTAAAGGTTGTCTACCTACACTGGAGCCGGATCAGATGTCGTCCATCTACGCCAAGTCGGATGAATCTAAAAACGAAACAATAACCAACGCAAGAATCGCGTGGTCGAGCATGCGCCTCAAGAGGTCTGAAAGAAGATGAAATATGTCAGAAACGTAAACGTTTTGAAAAAGTTTCGTTTTTGCTTCCGGTTATAGTGGACATTGAGCCTTACCATATATATAAAGCTGCAGCGTTGATTTCACTTGTTTTATTGTCATTATTATTTAATCTTTCTTTTTTGTTTCTACATCAGATCGACCTAAGTTGCATGGAGGACGTTGAAAGCCTTGGTAATCACGGGTGCACAGTGAAGGCGTTTGACGAATTATTAAGCACTTACTCCGCCAAGGCGCTGGAATTTCAAGTTGTGCAGACGGAGAAAAGTCAGACTAAGGGTGAGAAATAATCATCAGAGATCTAGAAACTTCTATATCTCGAAACCTGGTTTGTTGCGAAGGGTCGAGATTTCTTGGCAGCCTCAGTGCCTCTTCACCTTGCAATCATCAGACCATGACTACATGTGCATGGCTTGATACCGCAAAATTCTTATTCGTGGCTTTACAAAGTCTAGATCGGACTTCTACTGAGTATCATAAAACCGAGTAAGTCAGCAAGCTCAAGCGAACCTATGGAGAATGTTAAAAGAAGCTGGTGAAAACTCTATGTAAGATCAAGCAAACTGTGTGAAGGGCAAGAAAAAGCCATTGACCAACTGATTGGCTGACCCAATTTTCCAGAAAAATCAAAATTAAAAAAAAGGGACATGCAAGTCTATTTTTAATTTATTTACTCAACTGAAAATTGCGTCAAGAGTTGCCTCTATCTTTGACAGAAATGTGCAGTAGTATTATGCAGAGTCTGATCCAGGCTCCCTTGTCCTCACCTACCACCCCTGTAAGCTTCCTGGAGTCCGGTCGGTACACCCCTGTTACCTCCGTTTTTGGGACCCGGGATACAACGGTTGGGAACGTGGAGAGGAAAGTACAAACCGCTCCCAGAAGGAAGATTTCTTACGAATCACGATTAGTCACTCTCCAGAAGAAAGCAGCTTCCCCGCGCGCCACTGGAAGTCTGGGAACAAGGAGGTCAGCATATATTCCACCTGTTGTTCCACCAAAGATGGAGGACTGGATGCCAGATCAGCAAGTATCACTATGCGTCATTTGTCAAGAGAGGTTTAGCATGGTAATTACTATGTCAAGGCTATCGCTAGAAATGTTTTAGTGCATCTCACTCAAACTTAACTTGATTTTTGGAAGTTTTTTGTTTACAATTCTTGCTTTTGCCTTCTTGTTAAATCCGTTATGTTTTGCTCTTTTGAAGAGTGAATGATTCCGATATACTCGCATTGCACCGGTCCTTTTAAGCGATGTGTCGCTCCGTGAAAACAGCGGTCAAACTTTGGGCATGCGAGGGAATCCATCTGGCCGGCCGCGCGCTGATTTTCGTGCAAAATTTCACAGGAAAACATAGGAAACAATCGTTGTCTCGTAAAATAAGCGAAAGCAAATTGAAACGTTCACAGAAATCTGTGAAAGGAACTGAAAATAGGGGAAGGAAAACTGTAGACTGTTCTAACACAAAACTTATTGAAGTACAGTTTTACCAAAAATGTCTAACACTTCTAAAACTCCGTAAGGAAGACATTTCATCCGTTTTTCGGGGTGAGTATGTATGTTTGTAGAAATATATTTTCACAGCTATGGAATTGAAAATTTCAAGTCCTGTTGATTCCTGCTAAGTTTGAGGGACTTCCGTTTTGTCAGGTTACTTTCTTTTTATTATTATTGTTCATGTTTTTTTTTCTTTTCGAAGTTCAATCGCCGTCATCACTGCCGACGCTGTGGTCGCGTCGTGTGCGGGACATGTTCTCAACACAATCACGTTGTTGAGGGATACGGGAGGAATCCCGTGCGAGTGTGCGGTGTTTGTTATGAATACTTCTTCACCAACAGGTGTGTAAACTCTGAAAACAAAAGGCAAGATCCTTTCCTTATTGCATCTTACCATGGGAAAATTTGATTCATATTACATAAAGTCACAAAAAGCTTTTTAGTGTGCGGTGACATACTGCGGAAACTGGTCTTGACACCCGTTAGGGGTCTCGTTTAACAGATTTTCCGTCTTCGCGCCAATGGTTCAATTCTTAGCAACAGCAGAGTGGTTACCATTGGGGCCATTCACAAGACGGATTTTTTGTTTGATGTAACCATTTGGAGCTGCAAAGGGATTGTCACTTTTCGAAATGCTTGTGCTGTGAATCTTAAGGATTCAAAGGCACAGTTTCCGACGTGGAGTGTGACACTGATTTTGTCCAATAATGTCAGTTCCACAGGTCGTTCAACAATTTTTTTTAGTTGTTTGAAAAAAAATTTCTGTAAGATAAACGAAGACCGCTCAAGTTAGCTGCGATTCTGAATTAACTGATGGAAAATCTAGTCTCGTCACAGTTATATACTCTTACGATTAAAACCAGAACTGTCTTTTTCTCACGGCATTTGATGGCTGTATGAAGTATTTTTTGCAATTCAAAAATCTGGGTGCACTCTTTTTTTAATTAGTTGAAGCAATTTTGAATTTTTTTTGTTTTGTTTTTTGCTTTTGTTTCTCCGGTTTCAGTTCTTCTCAAGAGGACCTTAGCACATCAGTTCACTCAGAGTCAGCTTCGCTCGGACCGGGACGTAGTTCCCAAGGTAACGATTGGGGTTCTCTACCCATCATCCCTCCTACTGACGAGCATTTAGCTACTCCTTGCGATTTCAATATACTTACCAGCATACAAGTGTAAAGGATAGACAAATGATCGACAATGATTCTTCTATAAAACGCAAAATTTCCTAATTAATGTGCAAAGAATGATAAAGTAATGAGAATGGATTATTACTAGAGTTTTGATTGGTTTTAGTTTTTCATCTGATTTTTCGAGAGAGAGGTGTAAGTGTTCTGGACCAATCACAGAGTGAAGTAAAGAAAAATCAATGGAATCCCGGCTTACTTTCGGCATCCAATAAAAATAGGGTTTATCGTTAGCTTGGGTAGTTTGTGAACCGTGCGATCCCACCGAAGAATACGAGGTGCAAGCGAGAAAACGAAGCAATAATGTTGAAATGAAGCTGTCGCCCTACATACATGAAATGTTGATAATCTTGTCTGTTTTTTCTTTTTTATCCACTGCTTAGTTAAAACGCTTAAATTTTGAATGTTTCTCTCCGTTGGAATTGCAGAACATACAGTGGGTAGTGGTCCAGATAATGTTTCAAGGAGTTATCTTGAGGAAACTACTTCGTTGAGCTACCTTACAGAAGACATGAATGCAAAATGTCTCTGGAAACTAGGTTTAGACGAGGAAACCAACTCTTCATTAAGAGACGAGTTCTACTATGAACAGGTAAGTAGTCGTAACTTACAGCACAGGGTGTCACATTTCACTACGGTAACCAATACGTTTACGGTCGTTTTTAACTCGTGAATTGCGCGCATCCGCATGAGCGAGTTGTAGATATGATGTGGAGAATGGCACTCGCTCGCTCGCTCGATTGGTCGATTCCTGTAAACTTTTTTTCGATTTTAGGCTTTTGAGTGCATTTGATAGTTGGCGAGCAATAAACAAACGAAATGGCGACCTTTGTTGCTAAGAATAGTGGTGGAGTGAAAAAGAAGCCAATGATAATCTTAAAAGAGTTTGTTTTTTTTCGTTTTAGTTTTAACAAGCGGCGCCAGCGATTGGCAGGCGTGCGAGGATTCACACTGAAATAAGAGAACAACTTACGTTTTTCATAAATTGTAATTTACAATCCTTGAACTTGAAAACAATCCGAAGATTCGTTAAAAATATCACTTACTCCGAAGCGCTCGGAGTTTACAGGTGTTCAAAAGCTTTTTTCTGTTATGGCGTGAGATTGGGGACAGAATCGATCATTACATTTCATATCGTGTGTTTTTCTGAGTGAAGCAACAAAAGGTGCCGGCGACTGACGAAATTACAGGTTAACACGAAAATCAAATAACACCTAAGCAAATAATTTTGGCTGCCGATTTTCAGTGAATTTTTAAAGAATAATTTTCTTTTAAGTTTCAAGACAATTTGAAGATTCGAAATAAATATTACGTACTAAAATGCGAAAGTTATACACCACAAAATTGATAAATAGGCCTGAAATTAAATTCTATCTTGTTCTTGATTATACGTTGTATAGCACGTGACTAAAATCTACCCAGGCGGAAATCCAAAATGACGGTGGCAGTCTGGGCTTAGTTACATCACTCAAAACTCGTTCCCATTTGTCTCATTTGATAAAGAGGGAATCATTGATGTTTACATTAAGACAGAATTGCCTTGATTTTCCAATATTTACAATGATAGACAGTAAATTTCACTTGTCATCCACATTTACTTCCAACCTTTTCTTTTGAACCAGAAACAAAAATGATATATGTTTAAAACACATGACATCATCCACCCTTGTCAAATGTAATAGCATGATCATTTCAATTGTAATGCCTTCTCATCTCAACGTTACTTTGTTTCTTTGCTACATTAGCGAACACTGAACTACTGCTCGTACTCTAAATATGACAATCAACCACAAAATTCCCCAAACCAGATAAAATTAAACATAATCCAAAAAATCATGTAAGTCATCTGTCAATTCACGAGTTTGCTCACAGGGCACTTTGATCTATATCTGTGGTCTATTTTCTTTCATTATTCTGTATCTAGGCCCCAAGTGCCTCCTTGTGTGTGTCGATATTGGACCTTCACAGTGACGTCAAAGCCTGTGGCAAGCTTATTCTGGACCTCTGTAATTCGCTCTCTCAAAAGTTGGTCCCAGTGGCTCCAGGTATCAGTAATGAGGAGTTGGATCCTTACCTGCTCATAAGGTGGGTGGTGACGTGGTTCTTCTTCAATATTAAACCTACAGCACGAAGTTTTTTCAAGGACTCGATTTCAAAAAGCTGGGTTGCGGACATAGAATAGATTCCACCCAGCTGGTGTCAACAACTACCAACACTACGACAGGTCCAGAACTATCTAACTTCACCGACAGACTGCAACGACCAATCACAGCTGACGTACATTTCTTGAGTCGCCTGGTCAATAGCACAAAATAAAAACCAACCAATCAGTTTTCATGAACCAGACCTATAACGTAAGATTGTCCAACAATTCCCCACGTGATTCTGATGATGACTTCCGCTTAATTGTCGACAATCTTTATCAAGACTACCCTCACTCTGACGATCCCACAACTTTTTTTCTGAAGCATTTCAGCAGGCCACAATCTTAAATTATTGATTCTTTTTGGCTAATCGCGCGCCCGTAACCGGTTCAGCTTTTAACAAGACGGACCAAGGTCCGGAATTTTTTCGAAGTTGAAAAGATTAAACCAGCAGAGAATAATGAATAAGTTGTCTACTGGTCTTGGTCGTTCCATTTAGGAATAAAGCTGAGGGCTTGGTGTCTTTTGCATACGTAACCCGTCCCCAGTTATTGACATGCATTACGTACAAAAACAGTGGATAGCTTCGAAGGCGCGCTCTGATTGGCTACTCAAACTCCGAAAATCCTTCGCTTTCACCTCTGAGCGACGCACGCGGGATTTGTGTTCGAAAATGTTATAATCATTGCGAAAACATGAGTTCAAATTATCTTTTTGTACTGTATTATCTCACTGGTTCTAGTATATACTAAAATAACTATTTACCTCAGTCCGAACCGGACCTGGAACATTCGACCGACAACAACTATTCACCTGACTGTGATGACTTCCGCTCAAGTTGTCGATGCGTCAATGACTACTACCAATAACATTCCTCAGGGCAACACTCACCTGGACGATCAGATTACACTATCACATCTTCATATTCCTCCTTGTCGCGTGGCTAGCGGTATCCACCACTAGCTACCTCCACATCGGTGAACAGTTATCAAATATTTACGTCCATATCATACGTTTTGATCGATGAAAAAAGCAGAAGAGTAAGTTTGTTAATGGCTGTGATATGATAAGATTTGGGGTTATCAGACTTGAAGAGGCTACGTAGTAACTTAAGGCGAGAAAGACCATAATTTTTATATGTCATTAGCGGTGTTGTACTGTTTGTATTCTTTGTTGTTATTGTTTGGTTGTTGTAAATTTGATGACTTTTATTTTCCAGTATGATACGTTATCTGCTGTTTAACGCCAAACTCAAGATGATGAAGACCGGAGAGACTCAAGGCGTGGAACTTTGTGATACGTAAGTCGCTACCAGTTTTGGCCTGTCTATGTTTTGTGACTTGTGGGCTTATATTAGAATGTTAAAGGGACATTAATTTTGAGTTTCATTTGAAAACCTCCTAAGGAACGCCCATTTTCATTCAAAGCTATCACTCTCTCCACGAGACTCAACTCCCTACTAAGAAAGTTATAGGCACACAAGCCGCACAAGTAATGCAAGGTGCGTAGAAAGGGACAGACCTTAGCTTGCCCACCTCTAGTAAACAAGCTCGTCCCTTGTAGTAAAACAAGCTCGCCCCCCCGTAATGAAACGAAACCGCCCACCTGTAATAAAACAATGTCGCCCCCCTGTAGTAAAACAAGATCGCTCACCTGTAGTAAAACAACCCCGCGTCCTACAGTAAATAAAGTTCCCCCCCAAACCTTTCAACTCTTCTAATGAATTCTTAACTCTACCAAAGAACCAAAAGAAAATTCAAGGATAGTAATAAAAGTAATCAAATATATAATTGGTAATTAGTAATGATGCTATCAATGTTTTTGATCTCATTTTGTCAAAGGTACCTTGGTCACGTGGACTTAATGAAGTTTTTAGTGGAGTCTAACTGTGGTGATATTCCTTCACTGCGAGATCTCATGCGTCAAGATTCAGCAAGGTGCAAAGTTAGGGAGGGGAAGGTCTTGATAAATGTTGTACATGAGCAGCTAACTAACTGTAATTTCTCAATAAAATGAAAATTACATTCACAAGCAATAGGAGGGTGATGAGAAAAAGGAAAAATACCGAGCAGGAAAATTTTTCGATTGAAAACCAAACTCTCAATAGTAAACGCTCAAGAAATATTTGAGCGATTAAAGGAAGAATTGATTTAAGATCCTAGGGGGGTTGAGAGGGTTAAGTTTGCGACTGGAATGCGAAGATAGGAGATTTGAGTTACTCCGTCATACCGCAGACCATATCAGGTATAAACCAAGGAGGGTAGAGAAGTGATACGTTCCATAACCAGTGATAAGGTTGTAGGAAAAGGAGGAAGTGCATCAAGTGCATCCTTACTCTGCAAAGGCTCAGAAAGGCTCCCAAAGGAATGGGTAAGAAAGGTTTAAACTACCCACATACAATGAAAAGAAGGAGCGCCTGAAGAAGAAGAAGAAGGAGACCCCGACTTCACATATGTTGGTGATGTGGGTGGGAAGATGAGGAAACCTTTTGGGTGAATGCTGTGGACTAAAATGGGAAACATTCTCTGTGCAATATAAGTAAATGAATATCTATGAAGCTAATGAAGAAAGGAAACAAGAAATAGAAGATGTAATGATTTCTAGCCACGGAACGTAAGGAAAATCATCAAGGAATGCCTGTTAGGCTGATATAACACAGCATCACGTTGACTTCACAGTTTTTCACAGTTTTGCTTTCTTCTCTCTGCCCACGACAGGCGTCTTCGTGACCGTTTCATTGAAGCAGAGCGACTTTCACTAGCCATGGAAGTTTCCACAAAGTGCGGCCTTGATCCCTCAGGGGTGTGGGGCGCAGCAGGTTTTGCTCTTCTCAAGGCTGGAGATTTCACCGGGGCTAGAGAAAAGTTTTCCCGTTGCATGAAGGTGAAAGAGCTTTTTTGAAAATGATTTCTTAACTAAGGTTCAGAGAAATTATGAAAGGAGAGTAAACGTTAATCTGGTGGTTTTTTGTTACTGTTTTAGTGCTTTCCTTGATAGATTCAATATACTTATACTACCGTCCTCCCAAGCTCTGAGGCCTTCTCTAGCAAATGATGGGAATGAAAATGTCTGGTTTTTTTTTTTGTGCTACTCTCTCAACCACTGGTTCTGTCTTAAAATGTTCCTCCTTTTTTTCAGCCTGAAGAGGGAGGGAAACAACAACAGCAGTATAACTCGCAATATCTGGAAAAGATCATTGAAATCTTACAGTCATCTCCATTACTAGCCTATAGACAGGTAGGAGTCAATGGGGTTTTTAAGTCTAACGCTCCCCCCTCGGGAAGTACTCAGTGTTGGCCTTTCAACAAGGGAACTGGGATGGAGTATGGCCATAAAAGTACATCTGAACTTTGTTAAAGTACGACAGAGAATGAGTAAATAAAACTGAAAGTGTTTTGAAGTGCAGAGCATTGTTTCTAAAATCAATTCCACTTGACACCTGATGCCTGGTTTTTCTTGTAACTTCTTGTGATATTTATCTCAAATTTTCATTTATTTTCAGTCCACAGATGATCTCATGTCTCCGTTCCTTGGACTATTGGAACACGGTCGAGTAAGATAATCTTTATCAGCAGTTTTAACTTTTTGATAATACTTTGCAACGCAACACGTTTCACAGAACAGAACTTCCTTGTTTAAAAAAATAGACAGAGACAAAACGTGATTTGAAGCAAGCGAGCTGGAGCTTACGCCGGTTGACAGGAAATAATCGAAATATTGTCAATTTTTCGTTTTGAATAATGTGTGATATGTTTTTAATATTTTTACTTCTTTAATTGCTCGCAGAATTTCCAAAGAGGTGATTCATACCTAGATCCCAAACGGTTCGACGAGTGCTTGCATTATCTCCACACGTACGGTAGCCCATCATCCCTTGTGGCGTTCTACGTCAGACACGGACATCTAAAGCTGGCTTGCAGATACATCTTGGACCAGGTATGAAAACATTCTTGCGAAAAAAAACAAACGAGTAAGGTAGAGAAATGTAAGTTTTGTCCTCGTTTTTAGAGTGTTCTAAACCCTTGAAAAGCGCAGAGGTCTGTCATAGTTTAATACTGGTACTACCGATCGTCCTGCCGTGAAAAATCAGTTGATACTACGCGTGCAACTTTTTTTTCTTTCTTCCTTCCTCAGCAATGTTCCGTTGAGGTATTTATCGAAAGTTTGTTTATGCGCCTCGTGATTAAAGGCAAATTTGCGCTGCTGAAGGAACAGATGGAAATTACAGATCCGACTCTACAAGCGTGGATGCCTTATTTGACCGCAGCTTGCAAGTTTTTACTTCGAAGAAGTTTTCACAATCTGTTATATGAAGTGCAGGTGTTTATGAGGGTAAGTCACATGTTCTAACAACATTTAAAAGAGAAATATCGCTTGAGGAATATATGTTTATATGTTTAGAGTGTGAGACTAAACTGAATTCTCTTCCTCTCAGTTTGTGTTTAGGCTTGAAGTGGCTGCCAGAAAAACAGTAGCCATCCCCCCCATGCGCGCGCATAAACGAATAAGACGTAACCTCACTGTGATCGAGATTAACCTCCTCGAAGCCCCCTGCCCCTCCCCTAAGGAGGAAGAGCGAAGGAAGTATCCTTGGAAGGGCTAGTGCTCGAAACGTCTGCTTTAGAAACTCTGTACGGTGGCCAATCCACATTACCAACTCAGTTGATAATACCAAATTATTTTGTTATACTTCCCCAACGACGCAGCGCGGCAGCTTCTTTAGAAACTTATCCCCTTTAAACAATAACATTAACGGGTTTTTAGGCCTTCTATCCTATATTCTGTGCATCAAGCACTGCGATACATTTTCGATTTGAATCATTGGTCCACAAAATTGCATGAACGAATCATTCATACCTCTTATGCCTCTTGCCTTATAAAAATAGCTCCATGAGTGACTGTTGATGCGTAGCCAGGGCTGAGTTGTTTGACATTCAGCACCAATACGGCGGATAAAAGTGTCACAACAGCATCAGGGTTTGTTAACGTTTACTCCAGGGTAACCAATTCGGCCTGTTAGTTTATCCTACTCTCTCACAGGCTACCCATCATTGTTGTAACACAGTCCACCTTTCTCTCCTTTATCCTTTCCAGGATTTCTTTCGCGCCGCTCAAACTTGCATCCGATTTTATGAAGGAGTGGCTGGAGGCCCTGTGACGTCCTACGAAGACTTGTACTCAAGACTGCACTACCTCGAGGAAGCCAAACAGCACATCGAAACTGTAATCGCCGAGAAAAAATCTCCCAAGGGAACGTTAAACACAGTGTTTGCGTATTTACGCCAGCGTAGCACGGGCAGTGTAAAGAGTGTGACTGAAGAACCATCTCACTTTGCCATGTCACTGTCGGAGTTGAACAGTCACTTGAACACAATCAATTTACAGATAGAGGTCACTAATTTCATGCACCAGTGTGCGGTAGAAAGAGGAGGACCCGGTCTGCTACGGGCCAGTGAAGGGAGTCGTCTGCCTACCTTATTCGGAAATGGACATGTGAGAGGAGACATGGTCGTGCAGGTAAATGTTGTGTTCTTCGATTAACGCCACAAACAGACATTAGTTTTTAAAAAACTTTCTGTCATGAAGAAAGATGTTAATTTGAAAACGTCAACCCAAATAGGGCATTTTTTGGTCATATTTATTGAACACTTCCCTTTTAGTTAGAAATGATTGCCACACAGTTCCATATTTTTCGGTCATCATTAGATAGGCTAAACTTTAGATTCAACCGAAATTCCCTTCATACAGCGAGGATCAGAAATTTACGTAAGCGTCTCGTGTATAGATAGTGAATTTCGCACGGGAGAAACAGTATTCTCTGATGCTTCTTACGTTATCGACTAGGTTTTCATTTCTTGATTGAATATGTACAAGGCAGACTGTGATCGACCGCGGTATCTTTCTCAAGTACTCCACCATAAGAGTCCATTGTGTTTACCTGACCCTACGTTTATTCGCCAAAACGTCTATTGTACACCTTACATCAAGAAAAGTTTACACTTTTAACTATTTCTTGTACTAGATAATTTGGTTCCATCAACAGAGTTGATGATATAAATTTGCCACCGCAAAGAGTTTTTTAAGGTGACTTCTCGACGTAATTCACTCTGATGAACAGCTAACGCTCGAGACGTCGCGTTAGAAACTCTCCACTATGGCTAAGTTAAATTATCAACTTCGTTGATAAAACTAAATTATCTTAGTTGTAATACCTTGTGTGTGACGAAGCACCAAAGTTTTGTTGGGAAACTACCCCTTATATTTCTCGTGATGAGGTTTCCGCATTTACACTTTAGTATAATTACACACAGAATTCACTTAGGTTTGGTGTAATGTTGTCAGTAGGGTTTTTTGTATTTTTTTTTTCTTATCTGAAGTCAAGTATTTATATGATTTTTCAAGTGCATCAGTAGCTTATGGAGTTTCTCTATAGTACTTTGTTTATTATCGTTTAGGTTCTTCTTGCTGGAACATCAATTCAAGATGGTTTTAGTTTGGCGAGTCGGATAATTCAGGTTTGTTTCTGAATTCTGTTGTCGTTGTTATTAGTAGAGAGTCTGGTGAATCTTGGATGGTGTCGAACTTTGTCTTAATACACAATCATTTCGGTCGTTTTTTACGTACCTTCACTTTCAGTTTCCCTCGTCTCATTTTGAAACAAACGTAAGATCACTGTCAACAAAGCATATTTCGGTTGAATGTCGTAAAACCAAGACCATAGTTATTATGTCGGTCGATGCAAAGAGAGGAAAATTTCTCAAAGAATCATTAAGAAATCAAAGGAAAAACAAGCAAACTGCCCGAAGTGCATTAAAGTGTGGGTGAATACGTCCGGATTTGTTCCATTTTTCATCTGAGGAGTGTGCAGGATGGCGGGAGTTTTCTAAACCACTCATAGTGTGAGCTAAACCAAAGTTAATGCAATCCGTAAATTAATAATTTCCCAGTAAGGGGTTTTTTTGTAGTCTGAAGACTTGATTATCGTGTGTCTTACCTCTCAGGATTATAACCTTCCGGCAGCTCGTGTTTACGTAGACACTGGCCGCTCGCTGGCTCGACAATACAAGTATTCACTCATTGAGGAACTTCTGCATTTCTCAGGAGAGACTGGACAAGTAACAGACAAATGCCACGACGACATCATTTTGGCATGCGTCAGCATCGTGGCTGCTGACCAAAGTCAGGTGGGCTCTGTTTTATCGAGGATATGTTCACTGATTGTGTTTGTCTATTTTAATGTTCGTTTGTAAATATGCGAGTGTCCTTTCTAATAAAATCGTAACCTTTCTTCGCAGGCAAAGTACCTGGAAGGACTGATAAAACATTTAAAGACCGACATCAACAAGGTAAAACAGTATTCTCCCTAAGAGTAAAGAAGTTAATTAAGGCCAGTTTGGAATAAAGAAATTATCATTGAGAAACCATGTGGGATTTTAATTATTACTGGCCAAGATGGGAAGATAAAGGGGGTAGGGCTCTAAAGAAACTGTGCTGCTGCGTGGGTGCGGGTTATTCCATGATGAATATAGGGGATACGTTACTAAAGAAACTGTGCT